>NW_028256022.1:0-89000 GCF_971803275.1 Cyanistes caeruleus | reverse complement strand
GAATGTATACGGCTCGGGAGCACTTGGGGGGAACCTGGGGAGCTGTAACCGGGCTCTTTTGGGCAGGGGACACGGCAGGAGGTTTGGGCGCGGAACTGTGTTCTGGGATGATGGGAGATGAATTCCCAGCCGTGTCTGGAAGGGGCATCTGTGGGGTCGGGAGCATTCAGGGATCCAGAGATGCTTTGGGGGGTCCTGAACGAGCGCTGAGGGGGCACTCGGGGATCCTGGAGGTTTTGTGGGAGACTTATGGGACATATGGGGGGCGATGCCGGGGTTCTGGGGAGCGCAGGGCATAATCCCAGTTCCTGACAACCTGATCTCAATTGCCCCCTGCAGCCTGCTACTCACTGCCAGGACGATCCCAGTATGATATCCCAGGATGATGTCAGTACACAGCCAGTGCAATCTCAGCCACTGCCAGGATGATCCCAGTACAAACCAGTCCCTGCCAGTGCTGCTACTCCTGGGATCCCCCAGCCCTCTCTGTGTTCCCCCCTCCTGCATCTCCCCAGAGGAGCCCCAAGGGCTGGCAGTCCCCAGCCAGGGTTCCCAGCCAGCCCCAGGTTGGATCTGCAGCCCCCAGTTTTCCCAGTTTCCCTCTCCTTTTCCCCGTGCCGGGTTCCCCCCGTCGCCAGCGGGTGGGAGCAGCGGAGAGCCCCGCGCTGCCCATCCCGACCTGTCCCGGCTCCATCCCCGCTCCTCCCATGGGCTGTGAGGGGTTCGGGAACGGGGCACCGAGGGTGTCACTGCTCCTGGGGGAGGAGGGGGAGGGATGAAAGAGGAGCAGGAGGAGGAGGAAGAGGGACAAATGAGGATCAGGGAAAGGAGAAGGAACCACAAGGTCAAGCACTCCCTGAATTTATAGTCCCCCACCTGTGCGATCATCACCCACCATCCCACAGGTGACTGGGGAGCGGGAGCTTTGCCCAGATATCCTGGGGGGGTCCCTGGGTTGGGTTTATTTGGGGGGGGGATGTTTGGAGAATGTGGAACTCCAAAGCTGAGTGGAAAATCCTACTTGGGGGGACATTGGGGGGGTCCCACCATCCTTAAGTGGGGAGATGGAAACAGGGGGAACTTTTCAGATTCCTGGCACTCTCAGCAGCCCGGGGAGGGCAGGGACCGAGAAGACAGGTGATCCCCAGTACAAGCGTGACTCCCAGCAGCTGGGACAGGGGGAACCCTTGAACCCCAAACAGGAGAGACCAGAGATGGGGAACTCCTGGGAGGCATTTTCAGGCTGAATCTTGGTGTTTTCTGGAGGTTTTATGGACCCCAGATGTCCGGTGACTTCTAGAGATGAACACGGGCAGAGGGACCTGCAAACTCAATGTCCTCATCCCTTGTATTTCCCCAAAACAGGATTTTCCATTGCCAAACCTTGGCTGGATGGAGCGGAAGGCTGCAAGGAAGAGGAAGATGCCTCAGGACACCCAGGCAGGTGAGGAGGAAGTCAGTGCCCCTTTCCCTCTCTCTCCTGCTCCATCTCCCAGCTCAGCATGGCCCCCAGCTGCAGGACAACCCCACTGCCAACACCGTCCTGCCAGGGACACACTGGGGGGATCTCCTTCCCCTTCCCTCTGGCACGGAGGCAAATCCCATCCTCTCCTTGTCCTTCCTCCCCCAGACAAGGAGCTGAGGATGGAGACCAGGGAGGAAAAATCCCTGCAGCAGAACCTTGTGGAAGAGGCTGATTTGAGCAGTTCCACAGTGCAGGAATCCAATGGGGAGGAAAAGCCCCGGAGATCCTGCAGGAGGAGGGGCTCCAAACCCATCCCAGGGTGCTCTGAGGAGGAAAGACCCACCCTGTGCCAGGAAGGCGGCCGGAGACCAGCCGGGGCTCTGAGCTGGTGGTCCATGAGCAGCTTCAGGATGGGGAGAAGCGCTACAAGTGCTTGGAGTGTGGGAAGAGCTTCAGCCAGAGCAACAGCCTGATCTGCCACCAGATGATCCACACTGGGGAATGGGCCTATGAGTGTGGGAAATGTGGGAAGGGCTTCAGCTTTAACTCCAAACTCATCATCCACCAGCGCAGCCACACTGGGGAGAGGCCCTACGAGTGTCCCGAGTGTGGGAAGAGTTTTCGGATCAGCTCCAGTCTCCTCGTGCACCAGAGGATTCACACAGAGGAGAGGCCCTTCCGCTGCCCTGACTGTGGGGAGGGCTTCAAGCACAGCTCCACCCTCACCATTCACCGGCGCATCCACACTGGGGAGAGGCCCTTCAAGTGTGGGGAATGTGGGAAGAGCTTCAGCCGGAGGTCCCACCTGATCTGCCACCAGAGGACCCACTCCGGGGAATGTCCCTATGAATGTGAGGAATGTGGGAAGAGCTTCAGCCGGAGGTCCCAACTGACCATCCATCAGATGATCCACACTGGGGAGAGGCCCTACGAGTGTCCAGAATGTGGGAAGAGGTTTCAGACCAGCTTCCAGTTCCTCAGGCACCAGCAGATTCACACGGATGAGAGGCCCTTCCGCTGCCCTGACTGTGGGGAGCGCTTCAAGCAAAACTCCCACCTCATCACCCACCGGCGCATCCACACTGGGGAGAGGCCTTATAAGTGTGACGAATGTGGGAAGGGGTTCAGCCAGAGCTCTAGCCTCAGTACCCACAAACGCATCCACACCGGGGAGAGGCCCTATGAGTGTCCCCAGTGTGGGAAGAACTTCTCAGACAGCTCTCAATTGACCAGACACAAACGGAGGCACCACTAAGGGAAGCCCTGCGAGTGCTCCAAGTGCAGGAAGAGCTTCGTGCACTGCTCCAACTCCATCCCCCATCAGTGGACCCACATTGGGCAGAGCCCTGATGGCCCATGTTCCCTGTGATCTGTGTTGGGAAGACACTGGGCTGGTGGTCATTTTGGTTTTGTTCTAATTATCTTTAGATTCATCTTCATCCCTTTGGAACAGACTAAATTGGGGTAAAAATCAACAAATTAATGGCATCTAATTAATCAATGGCACCTAAAACCTCACATTTTACTAGTGCTTCAAGAGCAACTGGGAATCAGGGAGCTACTTGAGAGTATTTAGGGGTTGTGGGGTATTTGGAGTTGTCTCCATTTCTTGGCACTCAAAGAGATGAGGGGCTTCAATCTGTCACCTCAAGACCTCTCAGTGCCTCTGAATGCTACTCAGTCCCACCCCAAAATTATTCAATTCCACCCCCCCTCCAGCTATGATGCCCTTAGTTTTAGCTTTCATTTTTTTCATATTCTGCACTGCCTAGGTTTGTAGTTTTGAACTTCATATTAATTGTTAGTGTCAGAAAAAATTAATCCACAAACACCAGAGGTTTATATGCAAAAAGGAGATAGAGGAGTGCTTTCAATTTTTTCAAATAAAGGGAGAGGCCATGGGGCATTCCCCTGGGATCTCTCTAATTTTTGGAGGGCGCAGCCTCCCTTTTATCCCAATTCCAGGCCGTACGTCCCTTCTCCCTTTCCCCATAGGCTGAGGGATTTGAGAGGTACAGATTTCCTGGTACACATGATACCTGAGATACCATCCCCCCTCCCCCCAGTGCATAATCTCTTTCTTAGTTCTCAGCCCTGTTTGAATTTTATGGTGTTTCCCCAGTGTCTGTTTCATCTTTCAGTTCAATCCATCCCATTGTTTCTGTTATCTCTCAGTGATAGTTTCATTTTATCGGCAGACTCACAGCTTGTTTGTAAAGACAAGTGTCACTCTGATAGTATAAGGTTTTAAAATCTTAGAAAATTTGGGGACTTAGAAAGAAAGTTAGGTTTGGTGAGCCCGGGAAGAGTAGGTCCTGGGAAGTGTTAGGCCTTGTACTTGCTAAAGATCATGTCAAACTGCACCTGTGTAATTGGTATATGATGAATGATACAATTGTTAGATGTGATTAGATATAATTATTGTTTAAAGAACATGAGGAACAATGTTAGGGGGTTGAGGGGGATCACAAGAAATCCATGCTTGGGTAAAAACAATGCATACAATAAAACAATGTAAGTTTAATAATTAATATGAAAGTTATATAATGATAGAGTATAAAAGTATGTTCAACTCAAAACCAAGTCAGGTCAGATTTGGGTATGTGTACCCCTGACACCCAGATCTCTTAATAAAGCACCTTCATTTAATCATTCTGTGATTATGTGTGTTCCTGAACACTAACATTTTGGCGACCCCAGATGGGACCTTGTGAGTGCTGCTGAGCGAACTCACGACCCGATCACGCTCCAGCTGGCACCGAGGGATTCTTGGGGACCCCATCAGCTGCGACAGTCTCTGCTGCTCACAATTTCCCCAGGAGAGAAAGGTAAGGTGCTTTACTGTGGGGGTCAGAAAACCAGCTGATTCAGAGATCCTGGCTCTCCCTTGGAGGCAAGGCACTTTCTCTCAGAGAGAGAAAAGTATTACTCCCAGAAATCTTTGAGTTAGTTGCCTAGGCGCCGTCTGTCAGACGACTGCAATAGCGTTGCAGATCCAGCATTTGTGGTATATTGTAGTTATAATATGGAGAAACTTAAAGGGATTTTGGGCAGCAATGCTCCCATACCAGATACTTCTCCTTTGGGTGCTTATTAGCACATTGGAAACAAGGTAACATTGGGGAAGAATTACATAAGACTAAGATAATTTTGGCCAAATCTTCCCACAGAAAAAGACCCCAGCAACCCCGTCTCTTCTGTTGGTAGCTATAACCCCCTCTTCTCTCTCTTTACTTTGTTTTCTTTATCTCACCCTCTCTTCCTCTCCTCTCTCGCATAACCCTTGTTGTTGGCACTAAAATAAAGGTACATTATTGTTGTTGTGATTTAAACTGAAATCCCTTGTGTCCGTCTTGCACTCTGAGATCAAACGAACCTCTCACGAGTCCCACTCGCGTTAGCGAATCGTGGCATTTAAACTGGAGTCACAGACAGGATTTCTGACAGACAGAAGGGGCTGCAGGTTTGTTGTGCAGTCTGTATTAGGGGAAGGATGTTTTGCTCCAGTTGCACCCAGCCCGACACTCCCAAAGAGTCAGCGGTGTCTAGAAAGCAAGGGGGGCAACTTGAATTTCCCGCAAACTGCACACGCCGAGGTGAAAAGCACCCCACACTCACTTGAGGGCTCTGTCTGCAGAATTTCTCAAAAGATCTCTTAGTGCAAAAGGGCGGGACTGTTTTTGTTGTTGTGTGTATGAATTTTGACAGCTTGGTGTAGCAAAGAGACAACCAGAATTTTAAACTGAAGGAGTGCCTCCCAAGCAGATTTGTTCTTTTTACCCATACAGGGAAGCAAAAATTTGTGTGTGTGTGTGTGTGTGTGTGTAATTTAAGTTGATACCTCCCTGTAGTGGTTTTTCCCACTGTAAAAATGACCGAAAATGGCTGCAGAAGTTAAAGCTGCCTTTTATGCATGTTATGCTTTGTTAGCAAAACACAATGCCAAACCTCCAGGAGGGAAAGGTTCGTGCTTAATAATTGGTTTAATTTGGAAAATGTGATTGATAGACTATGTTTTTTTTACAACATGAAACAGAATTTAAACTGGGCAAAAATAAAACTCTACTCTGCTCAGTTTTGGGAGCTTGTCTTACAGCAGCTATAGAAACTTGCTTTAAGTGAAGAAGTTAGGAAAGAACTATAATAGACTCCCTCCAAAACCTAGTTAAAATTTTGCAAAAACAATTGGATGAAGAAAGGAGTAAGATCAATCTGTTGTGAGTAGCCCTCCATGATAAAAATTCAAAAAATGCTGACTTGCTAAAGGAAACAAGAGAGGGAAACCCCTCTCATTAATCAAATTTACCCTCAAAAGGAGCTAACTTGGATAAAATTGTGGGGAACACTGATGTCTTAGTTTGAAACCTCTAATTAAAACACAATATAATATAATTATATCAATAATGAAAAGGATCCGCATATAACGACTGAAAATAAAGAAAAAGAAAAAAAAAAAAAAAAAAGGGAGTACGGGAGTCTGCCTCACGAGTCAGAGACAGAATATGTATTCTGAGTGTCTCTTACTGGAGGTGATTAAATTCGATTGAGAGAACAGGAAGCCAGTGGGTACTGGGGACATGGAGTCTTCGTAACAACAGGAGACAGACATAACCCATGGGCTCTAAATCAGCATGCAGCTTATCAGGCAGAGGGGCTAAACCCCTTGGAAAGGGGGGACCCTATAGCTATAGTTGGTACCCCCAACCAACTACTGGAAAACATTCACAAAGCTGCCTGCTTGCAAATGATACACAAAAGAAAATTAATTGCTGGTTCTAAATCACCAGTGTAGTTACCTGTGAAAACTGAAATTATGACCTCTTTAATTCAAGGCCTTCCAGAATCACTTAAACCTACAGCAATTTTTCTCATAAAAAACCCCCAAAACCATAGCAGCTATAACCCCTGTGGAGAGACTAGATAGATTTCTTGGGAACCCGACTGATTGACCTGGTTCCACTGATCCTGGGTTTACTCCCTTCACCACCCCCTCTCAGCCAACAGGTTCACAACTGCGTTCTCCTGCTAGGAACCATAAAATTTGGACATGGAGCAAAGTTGCAAAAGAGTTAATTAATTACAGTAGAAATTATGGACCTGTAAAAATCCCAGAAGAAAAATCAGAGAAAGCAAAGGGTGTTAGATACATTGGTTCTCTTAATGAAAACCCAGAAAAGAGAAAACAAATCTCTAACCACCAGTACTGGTGGTCACTAAGGATAAAGAAGAGGGTCCCCAGAAACATAATGGATGACTTATCACTTAAAAGTTGAGTAAAGTAGTTTCTAATTAACACTGTCCCAAGTTCATTGTATCGAATGCCCCATTGTATAACCCAGCACACCTCCACAGGCTCTGGGCTGCGAGCCAAAGCAGTCTCCTTCTCAGCTTCTGGGAGTGGATCCCAAACAGCCTCAAACCCCAAATCAGGGAAACTGGGAACTCTGCCTCTCATGGGTGAGCAGAGAGGTGGAGGTTGGTTGTATTTAAAATGCTCACTAGAAATAACAAAACTGGAGACATACTGATTTTAGCAATGGTGGGTCCCAAACGTGCGCCTATTACTTCCAGTTAACGCTAGAGCCCAAATTTCTGTGTTAACCAATACAGACTAGTACAGGATTTGAGAGCAATAAATGCAATAACTAAAGATATTTACCCAGTGGTAGCTAATCCTTGCACATTGTTAACATCCATAAAAGAGAAATATAAATGGTTTACTGTAATTGATTTAAAAGATGCCTTTTTCTGCATACCCCTTGATAAATATATATGATAAAAATATATGAGATAAATATATGAGACAAATGTATGAGATAACACACTTAATGTATCTCAATTTTTCTGCATACCCTTGACAAAGAAAGTAGGAAACTGTTTGCCTTTGAGTGGGAAAATCCAGAAAATGGAAGGAAAACTCAGCTCACCTGGACACACCTCCCACAAGGATACAAGAACAGTCCAACCCTATTTGGAAGCCAGCTATTTAAGGAGCTGGAGATTTGGACTGAGAATGAGCAAGTACTGAGAGAACAATACCTGCTGTTCCAATATGTTGATGATACACTGACAATTACAGAAGAGAAAACAACCTGCATAAAGGTAACAATTGAAATTTTAAATCAGCTGGGAATGGGAGGATATAAGGTGTCTAAAGAGAAGGCACAAATTGCCCGGCAAACTGTGATTTACCTGAGATGTGTAATCTCACAAGGGCAACGTAAGCTGGGTACTGATCATATTCAAGCTATTTGTGCTATTCCAGAACCCCAGAACCTGCATGAGCTGCGAGTTTTCCTTGGGATGACAGGGTAGTGCCACCTGTGGATCATGGACTACGGACTAATTGCAAAACCCCTGTATGAAGCCCAGAAGACGCAGCCGTTTACCTGGGGCAAACCACAGAAGGAGAGCTTCCTCAAACTGAAGAAAGCATTGACAACAGCTCTGGCATTAGGATTGCCTGATTTGTCCAAAGATTTTCACCTGTTTGTGCATGAAAGACTACACCTAGCACTGGGAGTGCTGACCCAACCTTTGGGAGGCTGGAAAAGGCCGGTAGGCTACTTCTCCAAACAACTTGACAATGAGAGTGCCTGATGGCCTTCGTGCCTGTGGGCAGTCGCAGCCACTGTGATGCTGATACAAGAAGCCAGGAAACTCACAATGGGTAGAGACATAGATGTCTATGTGCCACACATGGTGACCACTGTTTCAGAACAAAAGGGGGGCCATTGGCTATCTCCAAGCAGGATGATGAAATTCCAGGTAATCCTGACTGAGCAGGATGATGTCACACTAAAGACAACTAACCTCTTGAATCCAGCTTTGTTCCCACGTACCACAACTGAAGAAGGCCCATTAGAGCACGACTATGTAGAAGAAATAGAGTACACCTATTTGGCAAGAGAAGACCTGAAAGACATCCCACTAGAGCAAGCAGAGTGAGAGCTATTCACAGATGGAAGCAGCTTGGTGGAGAACGGGACCAGATACGCTGGATATGCGGTAACAACAGTCAGTACAATAGTGGAGGCAAAAGCAAATACCAAATACAAATCACCAAATTCATCTGCCCAGAGGGCAGAACTGGTTGCCTTAAGCAGAGCACTAGAATTGAGTAAAGGGAAAAGGGTAAACATATGGACTGACTCAAAGTATGCTTTTGGAGTAGTACATGTACATGGAGCACTGTAGAAAGAAAGAAGACTACTGGCTTCTCAAGGTACACACGTTAAACATCAAGATGCAGTCCTGCAATTGATAAAAGCAATACAAAAACCTGAACAAGTATCAATTATACAGTGTAAAGCACACCAATCAAGAAACTCCAAAATTTGTGAGGAAAATCGTAAAGCAGACTGGACAGCTCGACAGATTGCTTGAGAAGTGCAAACAACAATGGCATGGATACCTTTAAAAGTTAATGTATCTCAATGTAATTTGCCTCCAAAACCAAAATATTCAGTAAAAGATGAGAAATTGGGACATTTGCTAAATGCACAAAATAATTCAGAAGAGTGGTATGTAACTGCACAAAGACAAATAGTGTTAACCCCCTTGATAATGAGAGAAGTTCTACAAATTAAATATAACAAATGCCATTGGGGTGCAGAAACATTGGTAAAATTGCTAAAACAAAAATTAATCTTGGTATGGATGCTAACAATGGCAAAATCAACTCAGTGGCTAGACACAGGCAGAGCTAGGAAGGATTAAGATAGGAATAGAATCAAGATGACACTTGGTAAGAACCCTTTAGTAGAGCGAAATTTGGGTGGGCCCTAGAGTCTTTGCTTGGTCCTATAGCAAACTATCAGAATAAAGAAATGTTGTACAAACTTACAGGTCAGGTAGATAAATTAGCAAGAGTGACCTGAGAAAGATTTAAAGAACTAAACATACAATTACAATTTACTACTCCTGAAAGAGCATGGAGTGTGTGGGTTTTTTAAAGGGATGGATTGATCATTGCTGCATCCACATCCCAAATGTAAATGCAGATGTAGAATATGACATCAATCAGTTGCAACAAATAGAGCATGGAGCACAGGAAGAGCAAAAGGATTTGACTACAATTGGTTAGGGAGAATCTTCAAAGGGTTAGGGTGGAATGTGAGGTCATGGAGTAAATCTATCATTGAGAGTGCCATAATCTTACTAATTGTATTCTTAGCAATTTGGTTAGTTTTCAGCATCTTCAAGGTAGAAATACAGAAGAAAATGTCCTGGAACCAGAAAATAATAAAGGCACTGATGTGAGATCCACAATCTTCTGGTTCTCCAGTTCCTGACAGTATCCAGGACAGCTCACCTGGATGAGGTTTACATCAATCAAGGATTCAAAGAACATCAAGTATAAACTCAGAAACAAAGAACTGTATCAAGTGAAAACATTTGCACTTATAGTGAAGTGAAAATGCTTTCATTTAGATATGTAATATCAAATATATAATACAAATATGTAATGATAGTAAAAGGTCTCAAAATCTTAGAAAATCCAGGGACTTAGAAAGTTAGGTTTGCCAAGCCTGGGAAAAGTTGGCCCTGGGAAATGTTAGGCCTTGTACTTGCTAAAAATCAGGTCAAAACTGCACCTGTGTAATCAGTAGATGATCATGATACAATTGTTAGATGTGATTAGCTGTAATTATTGTTTAAAGAACATGAGGAACAATGTTAGGGGGCTGGGGTGGATCAGGAGCAATCCATGCTTGGGTAAAAACAATGCATACAATAGAGCAATGTAAGTTTAATAATTAATATATAAGTTATATAATAACAGAGTATAAAACATGTTCAACTCAAAACCAAGATGGGTCAGATTTGGGTATGTGAACCCCTGACACCCAGATCTCTTAATAAAGCCCCTGCATATAATCATTTGTGATTATGTGTGTTCCTGAACGCTAACAATTTCATCAGATTTTACTGGAATTTTGTGGGATTTTTCTGGAATTTTGTGGGATTTTCCTTGAGTTTTGTGGGATTTTTCTTGAATTTTGTGGGGTTTTGAGAAGATTTAGGGACTTGTGGGATTTTTCTGGAATTTTGTGGGATTTTTCTTGGATTTTTCTGGCTATTGAAGAGATTTTGTGGGATGCTTCTGGAATTTTGTGGGATTCTCATGGAATTTTGTGGGATATTGAGGAGACTTGAAAACTTTTGAGGGATTTTTTTTAGATTTTGTGGAAATTTGTGGAGATATTGTGGAATATTTCTGGAATTTGGTAGCATTTTGAGAAGATTTAGGGAATTTTGTGGGATTTTTTTTCAATTTTGTGGGATTTTTGTGGAAGTATGTGAGACTTTGAACAAATGAAAATAATTTTGTGGGATGTTTCTTGAATTTTGTGGGATTTTTGTGAATGTTCTAGAATTGCCTAAAATTTTGTAGGATTTTTTAAAATTATTTTAGTGGGATTTTTCAGAAATTTTGTGGGACTTTTTTGGAATTTTGAAGGATTGTTCTTGAATTTTATGGGATATTCAGGCAATTTTGTGGGATTTTTCTGGAATTTTGTGGGATGTTTCTGGAATTTGGTAGGGTTTTGAGGAGATTTAGGGAATTTTTTGTGATTTTTCTGCAATTTACCAGGATATTGATGAGATTTTGTGGGATTTCTCTGGAATTACGTGGGACTTTTCAGGAATTTGGAAGTATTTTGAGGAGATTTAAGGAATTTCGTGGGATTTTTTTGAATATTAGTGGGATATTGAGATTTTTGGGATGTTTCTGGAATTTTATGGGATTTTTCTTGAATTTTGTGAGGTTTTCCAAGGATTTTGTGAGATTTTTCTGGAATATTGTCAAAATTGACGGAGATATTGTGGGATTTTTCTGGATTTTTTTTTTATTTTCCAGGAGTTTTGTTGGAAGTGGAGGAGATTTTGTGGGATGTTTCTGGAATTTGGTGGGATTTTTCTGAAATTTTGTGGGATTTTCCTTGAATGATGTGGGATTTTTTTCTAGATTTTCTTGGAACTTGTGCAGATTTTGTGGGATGTTTTGTTATTTGGTGGGGTTTTGAGAAGATGTAGGGAATTTTGCGGGATTTTTCAGGAATTTGTGGGATTTTTCTTAAATTTTGTGGGATGTTTCTGGAATTTTGTAGGATTTTGAGGAGACTTGAAGAATTTTGAGGGATTTTTCTTAGAATTTGTGGAAATTTGTAAAGATCTTGTGGGATGTTTCTGGAATTTTGTGGATTTTTCTTCAATCTTGTGGGATTTTTCTGTAATCTTGTGAAATTTTTCAGGATTTTTTCAGAAATTTGTGGAGATTTAGTGAAATGTTTCTGGAATTTGGTAGGGTTTTCAGAAGATTTATGGAATTTTGTGGAATTTTTATTGAATTTGGTAGGATTTTTCTGGAATTGTGTGGGATTTTGAGGAAATGTTTTGGAATTTTGTGGGATGTACCTGGATTTTTTGTGGGATGTTTGTGGAATCTTCTCAGCTTTTTCTGGAATTTTGTAGGAAATTGGAGAAAATTTTGTGGGATGTTTCTGGAATTTGGTAGCGTTTTGAGAAGATTTAGGGAATTATGTGGGATTTTTCAGGAATTTAGTGGGATATTTCTGGAATTTTGTGGGAATTTCCCTGAATTTTGTGTGACATTTCCTGAATTTTGTGGAATTTTTTTGGCATGTTGTGGAATGTTTTGGCATTTTGTGGGATTTTAGGGAGGCTTGAAGAATTTTGAGAGATTTTTCTTAGATTTTCTGGAAATTGGAGGAGATTTTGTGGAATGTTTCTGGAATTTGGTGGGGTTTTTGTGGCATTTTGTGGCATTTTGAGGAGACTTGAAGAATTTTGAGGGATTTTTCTGAGATTTTGTGGAAATTTGTAAAGAATTTTGTGGGATGCTTCTGGAATTTCATAGCGTTTTGAAAAGATTTAGGGTATTTTATGGGATTTTTCTTCAATC
The DNA here is from genome assembly GCF_971803275.1 of Cyanistes caeruleus. Taxonomy (NCBI): domain Eukaryota; kingdom Metazoa; phylum Chordata; class Aves; order Passeriformes; family Paridae; genus Cyanistes; species Cyanistes caeruleus. The sequence continues at coordinate 76,605 of NW_028256022.1, read as the reverse complement.
TTGTGGTATTTTTCTGCAATTGTGTGGAATTTGGAGGAGATTTTGTGGGATGTTTTTAGAATTTGGTAGGGTTTTGAGAAGACTTAAGGAATTTTGTGGCATTTTTGTGGAGTTTTGTTGGCCTTTTGTCCTTCTTTAAGGCCAATTTAGGAGGAAAACTCCAAGTGGGGGTTTCCCCAGGGAAATGACCCCTCCCCCCCAACTGTTCCGGGAAAGGAAAAGAATTTCCTCGGAGAGAAGTGGGAGAAGCTGTTTATTTAACAGAAATTGAATAATATTAAATAAGAAAACCTCTTGCTGTTGAATGGGATGGCAAATCTAGGAAGAAAAGTCCTTTTCATGTGCTGTAGCTCGGCTCGCTCAGGTTCTTATCAGTCCTTTCAGCGCTGGAAAGTGCCGAGGCCCAGGCCCCGGTGGGCCACAGGCGTGAGCTCCCGGGGTTTGGCTGCGTGTTCGGTCCAGAGCAGGCTTGCACAGATGCAGGTAAAAAGGGAAAAAACAAAGGTCCAGGGAACTCCTCTGCCTCAGCTAGCTAAAACTAACTAAAAGCCAGAGAGAAGCTGTGTCCTGCAGTGTGTCCGTGCTGCAGACACCACAGTCCAGGAGCGGGATGTGGGGAGTGATGTTTTCTTTCAACACAAATTGCGCACTTCTTCTTCCGCCCCCTTCGCTCTCAGAGCCAGGCTTAAAGGTGCACAACTTAATATATAACATAAACCAGACGATTGGGGATACCAGGATCATAAAGTCACCCCAGGACAGCTCTATATATGACCTTTTTATTATTATTTTTTTTCCTACCAACTGGCCTCCTTTTCAGACACCTTAAGTCTTTTTTTAGCAAGAAAATTAAGCAGCTTTACAGTAGCCTCTTCAACCACCTTTTGTCCTCCTGACAAAAGCAAATCATCCACATCCTGCAACATCCTAACTCCTGAGGCTGGAGTAAACTCTCTTAATATTTTCTGCAAAGCTTGCCCAAACAAAACCACTGACGCTGGATATCCCTGTGGGAGGACTGTCCATGCCAAATGTTGTTGTACCATTTTCCTTCCTTTTGTTCCAGTCATTTTCCTTTTAAACATGATCCAGTTCAGTGGCAAGCAATGCCACTGCCTAAAGCCAATCACATTTTTTGTTTTAGTAACCAATTGCTCCCTGTCCCAATTTTTCGCATCAAGTCCATCTTAGGCGTAGGGAGGTGACTAAAAAATTAACCAAGGAAAGATAATAAAATACTTTCCCCTAAAGTTTTCCTACAGCCCCCACAGAGGAAGCTGCATGAGAAATACCTGGGCCTGCATAGGGACAGCACCAGCCCCACAAGGCAGCAGCTGCAGAATCGGCCTCAGAACTGAATCCTGCCAATTCTGCCTTTTTACAACAAAACACACAAAAAGCAGAGGGGCATGGTGAGACACAAACTTTGAAGAATTTAAGATTCTAGAGAAGCTGAGGCCTTAATTAAAAAGAAGCCTTGCTAACTCTAATTAAAATCAATAGATGGGCCTTGCTAAAATTAAAGGTAGATAGAGAGGATGTCGCTCTATTAGGAACGGCGAGAAGAACGACACAGACTCTCTTGGGAGTCGATCAGGAGAATTTCTCTCTGGTTTATTACCTCAGGTCTTTTTTATAGACCGATACGTGAAAAGTACAGAAAAGAAACTCTTATTGGTTAGTAAACTAACACATCACTATCATTGGTCAGTGGGGTACACCACCCCTCGACCTTCTCTTGCAAGAAAACAAGGAACAGACAAACAGCACCTGCAAGGCTGTTTTCTGTCTCTGAGGATTGTTTTAATTCCTCCTCATGATTTCCTAGGCCACTTTCTCAGGCAAGACTGAGAAAGCTATGTGGCCTGCAATTTCCACAGGCACCGTGCTCTCTGTTTCACAGTTAGCATCCACAAGAGGCCTTGCTAAAATAGAGGTTAAGCATTGGCTAATAACTAATTGTCAACTTTATGCTTGTTCAGTTGGGCTTAGAGTGAGAAATAAAGTACCTGGTAAAGAACTTCAAGAACATAAGACAGTTGCAAATCAGAAACTCATTGAAGAGATGAAACAAGGAGCCCAGCCAAGGGTCCATTTGTCACTTTGCATTGAAAAGGTTGAAAGGGCAGAACGAGGAAGAGCCATATCCCTTCCTCCCTTCTGTGACCCCTCCTCAGAAAAAGACCACCGACCCATTTCAAGGATCATGCTTAACTGCTTTTTTTCCTAAGTAGCATAGGAAGTGAAAAGTTGGTGGGAACTGGGTCATGAATATGTATTTGTATTCAATACTTCTGTAAATAAAAAGCCTGTATTCACCTGTGCTTGGGGCCGTGTGTATTAAGGGGTGACCTGACACATCAGCCCAGTGCTGTGAATAAACATACACTTTTTAATCCTAAAACAGTTAAGGAGTCTTTGTCTTTCTCAGTTGGATATTGATACCAGATCATATCCATGTTTTAGTAAATCAGCCTTAAAATGAATCCAAAAATTGCATGTGGAAAAAGGAAAAGAATTTGGGGGTTTGGGAAGAGTAGGATGGGTTTTGTTAACAGCAAATAGGAAAAAGCACCAACAGAAAGAACAATTGTTTTTGGAACACTCCCATGTGGAGTGACAGAAGAAGGTTATAGTCTTGAGCTCAGATTTGTTTGTACAAGTGAAAAAACAACAACAAGAACAATGATGATAATGATTATAATAATGATGATAATGATGATAATGATAATGATAATGATAATGATAATGATGATAATGATAATAATATAACACAATAATATATATTTATATACATAATTAAAAATTGATAATTTGAAATAATGTTGACAGTACTGATTTGTGAGCTTTGGCTGCTCACTGTAACACTAAGCACCCTACAAAAAAGGACTGGCAAAGACCCAAATGTCAGTGGTAAACTTTTGTGAATTGTATACATGGAATAAAGGAGGAAGGGGTGAAATTGGCTGTTTCTATAGGGTTTGGTGATACTATGATGCAGAATGCTTTGTCTGTTCCTGTGAAAAACACACTGATTTAGACTGCTGGGTTTTTCATGTACCAGACTCTCTACAAGCTGCAGGATTGGTTGAACAGGTGAAGGAGTTGTTAAGAGAGCAGTTGATAAAATGAGGAGATGGGAACCTGTCCTGGTGGAGAACCCATCTCCCAGATGTGTTCCATGCCCTTAACAATGGGCCCACTGGGGAAATGGAAACCCCTGGGTGTGCAGGGCTGCACCCAATTTGCAAACACAACCATGGACAGTGAGACTTGGACTGCCTGGGAAATGGTTCTGGGTGTGATGGCCCCTGACAGGGCCACCCCAGAGGCTGCAGGGCTGGACCTTCCTGCACTGGAATTAATTAGGAAAAAGCCAAAGCAAATGAAAGTTAACAATACAAGAATAGGAATTCAGATTCCTCCAGGACGCTTTGGTTTGGTAACTGCTCACTTGAGCTTGGCCTTGCAAAGTGTTGATGTCATGGGAGGAGGAATTGATGCAGATTATCAAGGAAAAATTGATGTAAGTCTGTTAAACAATAATGAACAAGATTTTGTTTTCCAACCCCATGGCAGGGTATTACAGTTATTAATACTGCAGTTTTAAAAAGAATTGTGAAAGAAGGACATCTACCTCAAATCACCTCTGTTCATGGAGATCAAGAGTTTGGATCCAGCAGTCCTAATAATGGAGCCAGAGTGTGGGTCCAGAGGCCAAATGGCCCTCCAGAGGCAGCTGAAGGAACAGCTCTGGGGAAAGACAACACTGTTTGAATCCTGAGACCTGGGCAGGAACAATGGGAATATGTCCCTGCAGCCAAGTGTTCTCTGCCACAACAAGCTGATGTTATGGGATATTGTTTTACAGATGCTGCCAGAGCAAATCTCCCTGTTTGCCCCAACGACCCCTTTGGAAAATGCTCTGATCTACAGGGCTCCATGTGAAGGCTGATGTGACACTGAGGGACTTCCACACCAATTCCAGCCAGGAGCCTGGGTGCCCGTCAGGGACTGGGACCTGGCACTTCTCCAGCCGAAGGGGAGAGGATCCCAGTTTCCAGCTCCTGGCTGGAATTGGTGTGCAAGTCCCTCAGTGTCACATCAGCCTTCACATGGAGCCCCGTGGATCAGAGCATTTTCCAAAGGGGTCGTTGGGCCAAACAGGGAGATTTGCTCTGGCAGCATCTGTAAAACAATATTGACTTTTTCTGGCAGAGAATACTTGGCTGCAGGGACATATTCCCATTCTTCATGCTCAGGGCTCAGGATTCAACCAGTGTTGTCTTTCCCCAGAGCTGTTCCTTCAGCTGCCTCTGGAGGGCCATTTGGCCTCTGGACCCACACTCTGGACCAATTATTAGGACTGCTGCATCCAAACCTTTTATCTCCACAAACAGTGCTGATTGGAGGTGGATCTCCTTCTTTCACAATCGTTTTTAAACTGCAATATCAATATTTGTGATAACCTGTCATGGTGTTGAATAATCCAATCTTGTTCATTCATTTCTAACAGAATTTCTTTAATTTCTCCTTCATAATCTGCATCAATTCCTCCTCCCATGACATCAACACTTTGCAAGGCCAAGCTCAAGTGAGCAGTTACCAAACCAAAGGGTTCTGGAGGAATCTGAATTCCTATTCTTGTATTGTTAACTTTCATTTGCTTTGGCTTTTTCTTAATTAATTCCAGTGCATGAAGGTCCAGCCCTGCAGCCTCTGGGGTGGCCCTGTCAGGGGCCATCACACCCAGAACAATTTCCCAGGCAGTCCAAGTCTCACTGTCCATGGTTGTGTTTGCAAATTGGGTGCAGCCCTGCACACCCAGGGGTTTCCATTTCCCCAGTGGGCCCATTGTTAAGGGCATGGAACACATCTGGGAGATGGGTTCTCCACCAGGACAGGTTCCCATTTCCTCATTTTATCAACTGCTCTTTTAACAACTCCTTCACCTGTTCAACCAATCCTGCAGCTTGTAGAGAGTCTGGTACATGAAAAACCCAGCAGTCTTAATCAGTGTGTTTTTCACAGGAACAGACAAAGCATTCTGCATCATAGTATCAACAAACCCTATAAAAACAGCCAGTTTTATCCGTTCCTCCTTTATTCCTTGTATAAAATTCACAAAGTTTACCACTGACATTTGGGTCTTTGCCAGTTCTTTTTTGTAGGGTATTTAGTGTTACAGTGAGCAGCCAAAGCTCACAAATTGGTATTTTCAGCATTATTTCACATTATTGAGTTTTGGTTATATATATAAATATATATTATTGTGTTGTTATTGTTATTATGTTACTTGCACAAACAAACCTGAGCTCAAGACTAAAACCTTTTTCTGTACCTTCATGTGGGAGCATTCCAAAAAACAACTGTTCCTTCTGTTGGTGCTGTTAAGAAATCCATCCTTGTCTTCCCAAACCCACAAGTTCTTTTCCTTTTTCCATATGCAATGTTTGGATGCATTTTAAGACATCCTGCGGTTCAGCCTCTTTTAACCGACTGCCCCACTGCTCGCACGGTGCTCCCACCTCAGCCCCACTCCAGAGCAAGTGAACTCTGGGGAGGGCTTCCCTTCTGGGAATTTCAGATGGGACTGATTCCTTACATTTACATTTAAAAAGTGATATTTTGTTGTGATCTGGCCAGACTTTGCCAATTTTGTTTCACCAGTGGGCAGAGTCAGCACCAAAGGCACCAACACCACCTGAAGGAATCAGTGTCACTTACTGCAGCTCCAAGCACCAAAGGATCACAAAAGGAGCAGCTCAGCAATGCACCCAATCATCACTGCCAAAGATTGCCTGCAGGCATTAACAAAGATCCAGTTCCCCTCAGACTTTGCCATCCCCAGATCCACCCATCAGCTGGGGAAGCTGTCACAGCCAAGGACTGGAGAGCCACTCCCGGACACTGGGAAATCCTGCAGGTGCCTCCAGCCACAGGTGAGGCTCAACCCCCGCTGTGAGAGAGGGCCCAGCTTTGATAGTGCTGAATAAACAAACTGACAGCACTTCTGCTGTGGGAACATCTGGTTTCATCCTCCTCTTGCGTCCCTACCAAAGCCTGGCCAGGCCTCAAGGAGGAACCAAGGGAGTTGACTCTGTCCATACACCCCAAACAAGGCCAGATGTCGGATTGAATGGCCTTGTCTGGCTTCTAAACACAGAAAGGTCAATCCATGTTTCATTGATGAGTGGATCCATCTATCACAGTGCTAATGACCATGCATATTTCAGTAATGAGCAGACAGACAGATAACCTCTGGTTGGAAGGTTCATCCAGAGGTCACCTTTGGCTCAGGGCCTGTTGTTCAGGCCTCACTCAGGGCCTGTTGTTCAGACCTTGGCACTTCAGGGACGAGGTTTAGTGCTGGGCTTGACACTGCTGGGTGACTGGCTGGACTGGATGAGCTCAGAGGCCTTTTCCAGCAAAATGGATTCTATAATTGTAGGATTCTATCTGCTGCATTCAGCTAGGTCCATTACTTAGCAGCATTACTTTGGCCCAAAAGCCCCCTCTTACTCAGCTCTTGTGGCCTGAGGCTTCAGCTCCTTCAGCTCCTGGTGCTGAGCTGCTCACACTGAACGAGACGACTCAGAGAGAAGAATACAGTTCATCCAATTCCTTCTGGGACACAGAGAGGGGAGGTGTGAAAACAGGAGCATTGTTAGGTGTGGCCTCTTCTCTGCCCTTCACACCTTTCAGGGCTTTGAACCAGCCAAGAGCTTCCTCCAGGAGTTCAATGAAGCAGCTGTTCCTGCTCCCAGGTCTGGCTCTTCCCAGTCTCTGACCTTGACTGCTTTTGTCCCTCTTGCTGTGCCCTCTGCTCCCCCAGGGCTCGGTGGCTGCTGCCCAGGACTGTGGGACTGGCACAGATCAAGGGGTTGAGCCGCTCCTTTCTGTGCCCTTGGAGCTGCCTGGTCACAGCAGCCTTTTCCATCTGGAAGCTCCACATGGGGAGGGAGTCCCCAGCTCTGTTCCTGGCGTAACATGCAGGAGCCCAGGGCTGCCATCTCAAGTACCTGCTGGCACTGAGGGCTCCCAGGTGCCTCAGGCTGCTGTGACACCGCTGCACAGGGAGGGAAGCATGGCAGAGGCTGCACTGAAAGTCAGCTCCATGTGCTGGTGTTGGTACTGCTGCGGGTGCTGGCACTGCTGGTGCTGGTGCTGCTGGTGCTGGTGGTGCTGGTGCTGGTGTTGCTGCTGCTGCTGCTGCTGCTGGTGCTGGTGCTGGTGGTGCTGGTGCTGGTGCTGGTGCTGGTGTTGCTGCTGCTGCTGGTGCTGCGGGTGCTGGTGGTGCTGGTGCTGGTGGTGCTGGTGCTGCTGCTGGTGCTGGTGCTGCTGCTGCTGCTGGTGGTGCAGGTGCTGGTGGTGGTGCTGCTGGTCCTGCTGGTTCTGGTGCTGCCACTGATGCTGCTGGTGGTGATGCTGGTGCTGCAGGTGCTGCTGCTGCTGCTGCTGCTGTGCTGGTGATGCTGGTGCTGCTGGTGCTGGTGCTGGTGCTGCTGCTGCTGCTGCTGCTGCTGATCCTGCCCCTGGTGATACTGCTGGTGCTGCTGGTGCTGGTGATGCTGCTGCTGGTACTGGTGCAGGTGCTGGTGCTGCTGCTGCTGCTGCTCGCACTGGTGGCAGTGCTGCTGCTGGTGCTGCTGGTGCTGCTGGTGCTGCTGGTGCTGGTGCTGCCACTGATGCTGCTGGTGGTGATGCTGGTGCTGCAAATGCTGCTGCTGCTGCTGCTGCTGCTTCTGTGCTGGTGATGCTGGTGCTGCTGGTGCTTCTGCTGCTGCTGCTGCTGGTGCTTCTGGTGCTGGTCCAGCCCCTGGTGCTGCTGCTGGTGCTGCTGGTGCTGGCAGTGCTCGTGCTGCTGTTGCTGGTGCTGCTGGTGCTGGTGCTACTGCTGCTGCTGGTGCTGGCACTGCTGGTGCTGGTACTGATGTTGCTGCTGGTGCTGCTGGTGCTGGTCCAGCCCCTGGTGCTGCTGCTGGTGCTGCTGGTGCTGGCAGTGCTCGTGCTGCTGTTGCTGGTGCTGGTGCTGCTGCTGCTGGTGCTGCTGCTGGTGCTGCTGGTGCTGATCCTGCCCCGGTGCTACTGCTGGCGCTGGTGGTTCTGTTGCTGCTGTTGCTGCTGCTGGTGCTGCTGCTAGCACTGCTGGTGCTGGTGGTGGTGGTGCTGCTGCTGGTGCTGCTGGTACTGGTGCTGCTGGTGCTGCTCTTGGTGGTGGTGGTGCTGTTGGTGGTGCTGCTGCAGGTGCTGCTGGTGCTGCTGCTGTTGCTGCTATTGTTGCTGCTGTTGTTGCTGCTGCCACTGATGCTGCTGCTGATGCTGCTTCTTCTGGTGCTGCTGCTGCTGCTGGTGCTGGTCCAGCCCCTGGTGCTGCTGCTGATGCTATGGCTGGTGCTGCTGCTGGTGCTGCTGGTGCTGATCCTGCCCCTGGTGCTACTGCTGGTGCTGGTGGTGCTGCTGCTGGCACTGGTGGTAGTGCTGCTGCTGGTTCTGCTGGTACTGCTGGTGCTGCTGGTCCTGGTGCTGCAGGTGATGCTGCTGCTGGTGCTTCTGCTTCTGCTGCTGCTGGTGCTGGTGGTGCTGCTGCTGCTGCTGGTACTGGTGCAGGTGCTGCTGGTGCTGCTGCTGGCACTGCCGCTGGTGCTGCTGGCACTGCCGCTGGTGCTGCTGGCACTACTGGTACTGCTGCTGTTGCTGCTGCTGGTGGTGCTGCTGGTGGTGCTGCTGGTGGTGCTGGTGCTGCTGGTGCTGATCTTGCCCCTGGTACTACTGCTGGTGCTGGTGGTGCTGCTGGTGGTGGTGCTTCTGGTGCTGCTGCTGCTGCTGGTGCTGCTGGTGCTGGTGGTGGTGCTGCTGCTGGCACTGCTGGTGAAGCTAGTGCTGGTCCTGTCCCTGGTGCTGCTACCGCTGCTGGTTCTGCTGGTACTGCTGGTGCTGCTGGTGCTGCTGGTGCTGGTGCTGCTGCTAGTGCTGCTGGTGCTGGTACTGCTGGCACTGCTGGTGCTGTTGGTGTTGGTGCTGCTGGTGCTGCTGGTCCTGCTGCTGCTGCTTCGGCTGCTGGTCGTGCTGCTGCTGGTGCTGCTTTTGGTGCTGCTGCTGCTGTTGGTGCTTCTGGAGCTGGTTCTGCTGGTGCTGCTGCTGCTGCTGCTGCTGCTGATCCTGCCCCTGGTGCTGCTGCTGCTGCTGGAGCTGCTGGAGCGGGTTCTGCTGGAGCTGGTTCTGCTGGTACTGCTGGTACTGCTGGTGCTGCTGGTGCTGCTGCTGCTGCTGATCCTGCCCCTGGTGCTGCTGCTGCTGCTGCTGCTGCTCCTGCTGCTGGTGGTGCTGCTGCTGATGCTACTGCTGGTGCTGCTGGCGCTGGTGCTGCTGGTGGTGCTGCTGCTGCTGCTGGTGGTGGTGCTGCTGCTGCGATCATATTTCCAGCACTGCCCCACACTGAGGGATCAGATCGAGGCACTGCTGCTGCTCCCTCGGGACCAGCCCCACTTTGGTTGTTGCTGTCAGTGCCAGCAGAAGCCGTGGCTGGAGGAGCGGGTGCTGACAGTGCCCCAAGGCCCAGGGCTGGAGGGGTCCCTGGGCTGGGGCTGGGAGGGAGCTGCCCCTTCTTCTCCCTGTGCCTCACGCAGAGCTGGGCCGGGCACAAGTGGGGCAGCAGAGCCAACAGGGAGCCTGCGAGTCTCTTCCAGCTGTGTCTGCTCAGAGTTTGGCCTTGGAGCTTCAGGTGGGCAAAGGCAGCTGCTCTGCTCCCTCTGCATGTCCCTGTGTTCAGCAGTGCTGCTCCATCAGTCTGTGCCCAGCAACGGGGAAAAGCCTCAGCCCTGCAGGGCCAGGAGCTGCCGGGCTCTGCCTGAGCAGCTCAGCCAGCGGGAAGGGAGCTGCTCCACACAGGAACCAGGAGCAAAGGACACTTCTTTTTCATAGCATGATTTCTGTTTTAAGGGGAAAAATGCGGAAAAATAAAAGAAAAAAAACTTATATAAAATGTGAAAGATAAAAACAGAACCCAAGCGTACAGTGAAAAATCTTCTCTAACTTTGAATTAAGGTGTAATTGGTCTTTTGAAACATAAAACACAGTTATTTACTTTGTAAATGTGCTGATGGCATGATGCATCTTACCGGCCTCAGAAACCTTTCTGAAAAAGTTTTTGGGGTTTGATTCCAATATTGTTATTTTAAATTGTGGTGAAATTGGAGTGAAGCAAGAAGAAAGTGCTTTGCGCCTTGCCAGCTCCAAGCAGCGCTGGGAATCTAAACTCTGTCAAACCCCAAATCCTTTAGAAGGTGCCCTTCCTTCTCACCCTGTGAATGAGCTGCACATTCCCTTTCAAACATTCAGGGGTTTCTTAAAGATGCAAAGTCCCACTTACAGCTTTTTGCTCTGGTTTGGAAGTGCAGAGGGGCGATTCTTCATCCATCAGCTCCAGACTGAACTGCCTCAGGAACACAGCAGTGGCACTTTAGAGGAGGAAGAAAGTGCAATTGCACAATTGCAGCCAAAAAGAAAGGAAGAGTGGGACACAGAAAACATCCTGTGCAGATGCAGGCATTCAGCTGGGACTGTGGAGAGTTTGGGTCCTTGCCAATTATATGTGTGTCCCTAACTGCAATCTCTTGGCCTGCAGGAGAGTCTCACTCACCTGCAAAAGTAGAAAGCTCAGGCGGTGTGCTGGGAATGGGCTCGTGTGATGCAAAGCTGTCAGAGCAATGGGAGGGCAGGGTGAGCCCAGCTGTGCCTGGGGCTGAGCCCAGCAGAGCCCTGGCAGAGCCCAGAGCAGCCTCAGCATCCGCAGAGCCCGGCTGCAAGGAGAGAAACCAGAAACCGCCCATCAGCTGAAGGCTCCTGTCCCCTTGTCCCAGCCACCCGCAGTGCCCAGGCCATGCTGGCCATGCTCAGAGCTGGGCCCAAAGCTGCCCATCACTGCTGCCTTTGGGAGCAGAGCAGGAGGGCAGGCCATGTGCCCAGCCTGCAGCCAGCCACGGCAGACCCAGCCCCTCAGCAGCTGTCCAGAGACAAAAAGCAGCTTGGCAGCCAACTGAAGAATTGCTTGCATCCACCCCAGCCAAGGGGGGAACCTTTGGTGCCTGGCCAGGCTGTGCCATGCCCAGATCTGGGAGCATCCCCTGGCTGTGGACTCACCTGCAAATTGGGTGTGGAGCAAGTCTTTGAAGAAGACATGCCAGAATTGAAATCCATCATCTTCAGCTGGCCAGCTGGAGGAAGAGATTGCCATCCTTGAGGTTGCCCTTGGTGTCTCCAGCAGCAGCCCCAGCTGGTAACAGCTTCTCCAGGGGCTCCTTCTCCTTGCCTAGGGGCCAGACCAGGCTGTCAGTGCTCTGCCCAGGGTCCCAGCCATCAGTGAAGCAGACAAGCAAAAGCAGGGGGAATGGTGGCCACCAGTGCTTGCCACACCAGGTGTCCAGCTCAGCTCCAGCCCAAGAGCTGTGTGTTCCCTTCTGATGACCCCTGCTCAGAGCTACAGGCACGACAAAAACAGCCTGGTTTGCTTTGCCACCGATTGCCAAGAAATGTGTGGAGCTGTTACCTGCCAGGCCCCTGGATCCAACCGTGCATGTGGATCTCTCCCATCTCCTAGGGCAGATGAACAGCCTGCATCCAAGGATCGCGCAAAAGGTCTTCTAAGGATGGCCTGTCTGAGGGTTGCATGGACAAACACCTCTTAATAATATCTTGGCATTCTGAAGAGAGAAACCAGGAATCACCAGTCAGTTGGAGAAGTTGCCGCCCCCTTCCAGTGCCCAGGCCATGCTGGGTGTGCCCAGAGATGGGCCTCAACTTCCCCATGGATTCCCTGTTTGCAGGAGAGCAGGACATGTGCCACCTCCTCAGCAGCTGCCAGAGCAGGATGCTCATGAGCCCGCTGCTGTCTCCCAAGCCTGGTGTTCCCCCTGTGCCCAGAGATGAGGATTCACCTTGGGAGAGCCGTCGTGGGAACAAGATCCGCCCCCAGATGATCTGCTGGCCCCTCATGAATGGGTGCTTCCCTATGACCAGCTGGTAGAGCAGGAGGCCCAGGGACCAGATTGTTGCTGCCTGGCCATGGTAGCGTTGCTGGTGGATCCACTCTGGTGGGCTGTAGGACAGGGTTCCTGTGGAACACAGATGGAACTCATCAGGGGGATGCTGCCGCTCCCAGAGCCTGGCCCCAGCATCCCTGGGCATGTGGGGGCTGCCCCAGCGGCACACGGGGTGACCCACTGCCCTCTTGCCAGCACCTGGCACTTGGCTACAAACCCAGGGTTGGAAAAGAAGCCACTGCTGCTGCAAGAGGGCAGCAGAAGCACTGGGGAGGCCCAGTGGCAACCAAATAAAAACCCACCCCATGGTAGAGAAAACACACTCTCCTCCCTGCCTGCATGGCCTCCAAAACATTGTTAATAATCCAAGGCAAACGTGGGGAGCAGAGGAGTTCAAGCCCTTCCTCGCTGACTCACTAAACTCTCTGGGGCATGGGGTCAGACCCCTGCCCTCTGCTACCCCCACGGGGGTTTTTGTCAGGCTGGCTGTCCCAGCCCCAGCCCAGGGCACAGTGGGTGCTGAAGGCTGTTGGCAGGGCTGGGAGCTGGTCCCCCTCACACCCCCATCCAAATCAATTTGCCTCAAGCATTGATCCCATCCCATGAGATGGCCAGGAGCATCCCCTGCGAGGGCTCACCTGCAAACTGGGTGTAGGCTGTGTCTTGCAGGAAGGCGCCACAGCCAAAGTCGATCAATTTCAGCTGCCCTGTGGCCAGGTCGAGCAGGATGTTCTCCGGTTTTATGTCCCTGTGCAGGACCCCGCAGCTGCTGCAGTGCTGCACGGCCTCCAGCACCTGGCGAAAGAGCCCCCGCGCCTCCTCCTCTGGCAGGAACCTCCGCTCCGCCAGCAAATGCGAGAGGTCCTGGCACCGCTGTGGACGCTCCAACACTAACACGAAGCTGTCGGGGAGCTCAAGCCACTCCAGCAGCTGAATGACTGCAGCACAGCCAGAGGAAACCCTGTCCAGCAGCACAATCTCCAGGGGAGCACGGGTGCCGTCGGGCTGCGGGAGGAGCACGGTGCTGTCAGTGGGGCTGAGGCCGTGCCAGGGCCCTGGGACCCCTCAGCCAGCCCGGGATGCTCTGCACACCTCGCTCACCCCACGCCCGCTCTCCCCGCAGGGCTCTCGGCGGCTCCCACCCCGCCGGGCCCCGGCTCATCCCTGCCCGGCACGCCCCGGCTTCTGCCGCTGGCCCCGCACACTCACCAGCTCGCCCCAGAGCCGGACGCGATCCCGCGGCACACATTTGATGGCCACCTGCGAGCAAGGAGCAGCAGAGGCTTGAGCTCGCTGCCCGCCCCGCCGCGCCCCCGCCATCTCCTCCGCCCCCTCCTCCTCCTCCTCCTCTGCCCACCGCTCACCGGGGCGCCGTCCGAGAGTCGCGTGGCCGCGAAGACGCTGCCGAAGCCGCCGCGCCCCAGCAGCGGGCCCAGCTCGTAGCGCTGCTGCAGGGCCTCCTGCGCCTTCCCTGGGGGCGAGTCGCGGCCATCAGCGCTCGGCCCGGGGACAGGAACGGCCCCCGAGCGCTCCCCGAGCTCCCCGGGCCGGGCATCCGCAGGCGTTCCCTCATTGGAACGCGGCAGCGGCGGCTCGGGGCCAGCGGCCGCGCTGCTGAGCGGCGGAGCTCGGGCCGGGGAAGCCGCAGCGGAGGCGGCGGCAGCGGCCGCGCCGCCTGTGTCCTCCGCGGGCCCCGGGAGGAGCCGGGGCCGGGGCTGGGGTCGGGACCGGAGCCTGCGTCGGGGCCGGGGCCGGGATCGGGCAAGGCGGAGCCAAAGGGCAGCGATTCCGCCCCAGCCCCAGGCAATGATGCCCGCCCAGCAGCGCCAGCGCCAGCACAGCCAGAGCCCGGCGGAGGTGAGACCACGGCGGGACGGCCGGGGCCAGGGCCGGGACCGGGGCCGGGGCAACCCCGCCTGGGCCCGGGGGCGGGCCGGGGGCATGGCCCGGGCGGGTACGGGGAGAGGGAACCTGGAAGAGGGGGGGACGCAGGAAAAGGGAGACCCGGAGGGAATGTGGGTCCGTGGGAAAGGGAGAGGAGAGACAGAAAAGTGATAAATTTGATGCTTTCGCTGCTTCCACTGCTGCTGCTGCCGCCGCTGCTGCTGCTGCTGCTGCCGCTGCCGCCGCTGCAACTGAAGCACCGGGACCGTTTGTCCCCGTGTCCGTTTGTCCGTTGCCCGCTCGGCCCCGGCCCGAGCCCCGCACTCCCCGGGCAGCCCCTGAGCCTGGCCAAACACGGGAACTTTGCCGTGTTGAGCCAAGAGCCAGAGTCTTGAATCCTGCACAGGGGCACAGGAATGCCCTTGGCTGCTGCTGTGCCTTGTCCCTGCTGAGGGTCCAACACCATCTGAGCACATTCCCTGAATGCAGAATTTGTACCCGACCCAAGCGCTGCACTTGTGTCTCCAGCATTGCTTTCCAAGGAAAACAGGGCAAGGCAAACTGGGTATAGCTCATGGTATTTTACAGTGTCTAAAACTTGCCAAGTCTCAGATCTTAGAGGTGAGATCCATTTGGAATGAATGGGATGGAGAAAGTGCAAGATGGAAAAGGGGAACATAAAAATAAATAGAGAAAAATAGAGAAAAAACATATTGGTTGTTTCTTTTGATTTGATTTTCATTTCATAAGAAAGTTGTTTCAATTTTCCCAGAATCTTCTCCACAGTCCCGTCTGTTCTTTCCAAAAACCTGTCCTGGAGAACAAGGCGCAGCTCCTGTCACAAGATGTGCCCCCAGCTGCAGCTTCTCTTGGCTTCCCACACTGTAAGTGACTGCAGCAGAACTCTTGCAGCAAAGCAGAACAAATATTTGAAGCACTTGAAACTTGTTCTTTCTTTTCCTTGTGCACTGGGGAGTTGTGCCATTGGTAAGGTTTCCACTGTTACTCATCTAGCCAAAGAAAACATGATGAGGTACCGGGAATTGTTAGGGAATACAAGCCTGGCTGAATGTGGAGAAAGAATCTCCAGGGTGTGCAGCCAGAAGTGGAGAGCTGATCATTCCAAATCCCCCATGGACATCTTGAAAGTGATCTGGAACATGAAAATGGGCTGACAGAGAGACTTTGTTTCTGTGTTCAGTTTAGATGATTCTACATCTCTTGCACTGGGAGAAATCAAGAGCACAATCAGTTGATGATAAGCATCAGAACATGATAAGCTGGACCTCTCTGGATGACAGAAAGAATGTGAAAAGGAGAAATGCAGGGAATGACTTGGTGAACTTTGTATATAAGAAGGTACATTTTTTCCTAATAATTTCCAATTCATTCCCTTTGTTTTATCCTTTGAAAAAGGCCAATTGCATCTCAGATTCCCCATGAAATGAGAACCCTGAGCTTGTGGAACTGCCTGAAAGGTGCCCTGTTCCTTTTTCTTCTGCTGCTCGGTAGAAACAGTGAAGCGAGTTGGGGAGTTCTGGGTTTTTTTTCTCCTAGTCGATTTTTTCATTTTATTTGCCACTGTAAAGGCAATTTCTGTGATGGCCTCTGTCAGGTGATTCTATTTCAGCAGCAGCAGCAGCAACAGGGCTGTGTTTGATCACTGCAAATGTGACCTGTGTGGCTTTAATTCTCTTTGATTTTGTGCTCAGGGAGTTGGGAGCATTTGGAGATCTACTACTCATGAGGCCTTTTTAACAAGCAGTCCGAGTTCCCTGTCAGAAAAGCACAGTGGGTAGCACTGATTGAAAGAGGCAATTGCAGCTGTACTGCTAAAATTCAAGTGGCAAGCAGAAGAGGGGCAAGATCAGCTGGGATCCACAATTGCCAAGGCCAAGGCACCAACAGCCTCCTGCTGTCACCTCAGGGTGAGTAAAACAGTGCTGAAAACAGCGCTGGAACCCGATCCTTTCTTCCTCTGAGGGCTGGCTGAGGGCAGCAGAGGCGGGCCTGAGGAATCAGGGCTGTTTGTGGGGGATTGTTGCTGTAGTCCAGAATTGCCCTGGCAAAAGCCCTGGCAAGCCGAGGCAGGAGCAGGTGGGAAGGGCCGGCGCTGCTGCTGCTCGTGGCCGGGAGCCCCGGCCGGGCCGGGCCGGCGCCCGCTGCGCTGCGGCTGCTGCTGCTGCCAGAGCCGGGCGGGACTCGGGGACAGGGAATGGACACGGGGGGACAGCAAAGGCCTTGGGGGCTGCAGGGATGTTGGTGCTCGGGCCAGCGCCAGCACAGAGCTTCAGCCTGCAATGAACCCCGAGGGAAACGCTGGGGAAAGGCTCCATTCAGCCTTTGTTTACTCGTCGCTATGAAGGGACCGAAATAAAAGGAGAAAGAGCAGGGCCCGACCCCTTCTCCTTTGGGAGGAGCCCCGCGCCTGGAGCTGAGAGGGGCCGTGAGGAAAAATGAGGGGCCATGAAGGGCTTTGAGAGGCCATGAGGGACCATGAGAGGCCATGAGAGGTTTTATGGGGCCGTGAGAGGTTCTGTGGGGCCATGAGGGGCTGTGAGGGGCCATGAGGAGCCTCAGCCCTGGCAGGAGGGGGTCCCACCATGTCCCCAGGGCAGGGCCGCCGTGAGGGGCCGCGAGCGCAGACGTGGCAGCAGAGCGGGCTTGGGGCACCTCTGGGAGGGGATGAGACCCTTCCCCCGCTCCAAACCACACCAAACCCGGCATTAACAGGATTTTCCGTCTTTAGAATCCACTGGCAACTTGGAGTTGAGTGTCCAGTTTAATTCTGGTGGGAAAAACAAGGGAATTTTCCCAGCGTGTGACATCCAGCATTTGTTATTTATGTCTAAGATTTAAAAGTCTTGACAATGAAAAGTAACACTAAAACATAATAATAACAACAACAAGACCAAGAAATAAAGCCCCGAATCCCAACAGTCAGCTCAGAAACATGTTTTTGTTTGTAGTAATAGAGTAGTACTAAAGAAATAAATGAAAGGGATTTAATTTGTAATTCAGACAAAAGATGTTTCATCTTTTTCCAAGGTTCTGGTCCCCTTCCTCCAGGGTCATTTCCTTTACTCACCCACTTTCTAATAGCTAGAAGGGAGTTAAGGCCATTGGAAAAGACAACAGCTCCTGTTTCCAAGATTAGCAGCCACCACTCCAGGGACCCTGAATTGCCGCCAGGCACGTGTGTGCACTTGAAGGGTGAGCGGGTGTTGGGGACAGAGATCTCAAACTCCTTCTAAGGCTGTGAGAAACCCACAAGTGGCAAAATATCATTGTGGGTCAGCTCCTGCTGAAATTCCATTCCCCCACACCCTCCAAATGGGCAGGCAGGGCTGGGCTCTGGCAGGGTTCAGTTTTGAGTGCCTTGTGCTCCCTGGCATGGAAGTGATCCTATGAACTCTGGTATTGATGGATTGTGATATGGCTGCTGAAAGAGGAGGGGGAATCTCAGGAGACAGGAACGTCTCTCGTTCTCCCTTCTCCCTGCAGAACCCCCTCTCCAAAGAGAAATGCCTGTGCCGGGTTTCCATGAGACCCCTTCCCTCAGGCCAGTGTCTGAGCCACTGTGTGGTCTGCAGGAGCCAAAGCCAGAGGAGTCCCAATATCAGTCACCCCACGGTCCCAACACAGCAGGAGAAAGCACTGCTTGCAGTGGGGCTGCTGATCTGTGACCTGTCCTGGTTCCATCCACCCCACTCCTCTCAGCCACAGGCACCAGAAGGATCCCAGGAAAGCCACAGTGCTGTACCAGATGTCAGGAGCACTCCCTGCTGTGGCCTCAGGGATGCTGGGTGACCTCGTCAATGAGGATCTCTAGCTGGTGATGGAATGTACAGTTACAGCAGAGGACATTGCTTGTTTCTAGAACTAGAACAAAGATCCCAGATGGAACAAGCCTTGCTGGTTATAGTCAGAAGCATCAGTGACCAAAAGTTGTATTTCCTTTGGTTTGGTCACTTCTTTGTTCCTTCTCAGTGTTCAGGCTGGGCTGTGGGGTGTCCTCATTTGCTGCATTTTCTGAGTTCCTCTTGGATCCTTTGAGCAATAGGTTGTGCCCTCTGAGGATCCTTTGTGCTCCTTGGTGACCCAGGAGAACCTTGCAAGCAATTTTTGGGGGAGCTGCTGCTGTGATGTCACAGGAACGTTGCCGTGTCCTTGTGGTGTTCCCGTTGCTGTGGGGCACAGAGGCCTCAGTGTCAGAGCGGCTCTGGGCACCTGCTCATTGCCTGAGGATCGTCCTGCCCGAGGCATTCTCAGCAGCCAGCCCAGCCCCTGATGGGTGTCCTTCTGTCCTTGCAGGGGGACAGAGGGTCTGCAGACATGTGCAGCACAGCCAAAATGATCCAGCAAGTGGTTGTTGCAGTTTTGCACTCTGCACTCTGTGGCTTCTTATGGGTATTTTTTAACCCACTGGGCCCTGAAGTTGAGGATTTCCCCAGGTGCACCATATGTGCCTTTGGGATTGCTGTGGGCTTTCTGTTCATCCTTTGGAATGGGGGTGATTTTGAATGAAAATTGCCATTAAGATGCCATTTATTTGGGAGAGCTCCTGCCAACAACTTCTTAAAAAAGGGGTTGTTTGTAGCCAGCAGGGTGTGCACAGCATTTGGAATGGAGCCTGGGGGGGTTCTGTTCCCCAAGAGGAGAGTCTGTGGCAGCGGACCCTGGTACTCCCTCTGTTTGCTCACCCAGCCAAAAACTGGACACAGCCTTATATTTTGTGCTGTTCTCTTGCTTGCTGTGTGATTCAAAAGGACTGTGGCTCCAGGAGGGAAGTTTTGAAAGTAAAATGCTCTCTCTTGGCATTGACTTGTTGTGTGGGATTTGCCAGCAGAGGCAGCTTTTTCTCCTAACAGCATCTGGTTCAGGTGAAGGTCCCCTCACACATGGACACTGGGAAGCTCCTTCTTCAGTGGGCAGGAAAAAAACCTTTGGTGTTCAGAGATCCCAGCTGTTCCCTTTCAACACCAGTATGAGTCCAGTAAGCTCCAGTATGATCCTTGTCACATGGCAGCACTCCCAGGATGGTCCCATTTGCCTCGGACTAGATCAACCCAGTCAATCCCAGTATGATGCCTTTGGCTCCCAGCATGCTCCCAGTTGCTCCCAGTCACCCCCAGTATGGGGGATGATGTGCATGGTATGTTCCCAGTCATTCTCAGATACTCCCAGTATGAGTCCAGTCACTCCCAGTATGATCCAAAACTGGACTGCTGGGAGGCTTCATGGAATCCTGGAGACCATTGTGACACTCTAGGGCCCCATGGAACCGTGGTGACAGCAGGTTGGCTGGGAGTGTTGATGTGCTGCAGGGTAGGAGGGCTCTGCACAGGCAGCTGGACAGGCTGGATCCAGGGCCCAAACCCAACAAGGTGAGGTTTAACAAGTCCAAGTGTCGGGTCGTGCACTTTGGCCCCAACAACCCCTGCAGTGCTACAGGCTGGGGACAGAGTGGCTGGACAGCAGCCAGGCAGAAAGGGAGCTGGGACACTGATGGACAGCAGGCTGGGTATGAGCCAGCAGTGTGCCCAGGTGGCCAAGAAGGCCAATGGCTCCTGGCCTGGATCAGGAACAGTGTGGCCAGCAGGAGCAGGGCAGGGATTCCTCCCCTCTACTCTGCACTGGTTGGGCAGCACCTCGAGTGCTGTGTCCAGTTCTGGGCCCCCAATTTATTTAGGAAGGTCATGGATGGGCTGGAGCGTGTCCAGAGAAGGGCAACAAGGCTGGTGAGGGGTCTGGAGCACACAAGTCCTGTAAGTGATAGTAAAAGGTCTCAAAATGTTAGAAAATTTGGGGACTTATAAAGTTAGTTAAGTTTGGAAAGGCCTTGGAAAAGTTGGCCCTGGGAAATGTTAGGCCTTGTACTTGCTAAAAATCAGGTCAAAATTGCACCTGTGTAATCAGTAGATGATCATGATACAATTGTTAGATGTGATTAGCTGTAATTATTGTTTAAAGAACGTGAGGAACAATGTTAGGGGGCTGGGGTGGATCAGGAGAAATCCATGCTTGGGTAAAAACAATGCATACAATAGAACAATGTAAGTTTAATAATTAATATGTGAGTTATATAATGCTAGACTATGAAAATATGTTCAACCCAAAACCAAGATGAGAGAGATTTGGGTATGTGTACCCCTGACACCATGATCTCTTAATAAAGCACCCGCATATAATCATTTGTGGTTATGTGTGTTCCTGAACGCTAACAATTTAATCAGATTTTACTGGAATTTTCGGAGATATTTGTGGAATTTTGTGTAATAATTGTGGAATTCTGTGGGATGTTTCTGGAATTTTGTGGGATTTTTGTGGAATTTTGTGGGATACTGAGGAGACTTGAAAAATTCTGAGGGATTTTTCTTCGATTTTGTGGAAATCCGTAAAGATTTTGTGGGATGGTTTTGGAAAATGGTAGGGTTTTGAGAAGATTTACAGATTTTGTTGGGATGTTTGTGGAATTTTGTGGGATTTTTCTGGAATTTTCTGGGATGTTCCTGGAATTTTGAGGAATTTTGACTAGACTTGAAGAATTTTGAAATATTTTTCTTAGATTGTATGGAAATTTGTGGAGATTTTGTGGGATGTTTCTGGAATTTGGTGGAGTTTTGTGAAAACGTAAAGAATTTTGTAGGAGGTTTCTGGAATGTGCAGTTTTTTTGAAATGTTGTGGAATGTTCTGGAATTTGGTGAGATTTTGAGAAGACTTGAAAAATTTTGAGGGATTTTTCTAGGATGTGTGGAAATTTCTAAAGTTTTTGTGGGAAGTTTCTGGAATTTGATGGAGTTTTGAGAAGATTTAAGGAGTTTGTTGGGATGTTCATGGAATTTTGTGGGATTTTTCTAGAATTTTGAAGGACTTTGAGGAGACATGAAGAATTTTGAGGTATTTTTCTTAGATTGTGTGGTAATTTGTAAAGATTTAGTGGGATATTTCTGGAATTCGGTGGGGTTTTGAGAAGACTTAGGGAGTTTGTTAGGATGTTTGTGGAATTTTGTGGGATTTTTCTGGAATTTGGTGGAGTGTTTGTGGAATTTTGTGGAAATTGGAAAAGTTTTTGTGGGATGTTCCTGGAATTTGGTAGGGTTTTGAGAAGGTTTAGGGAATTGTGTGGGATGTTTGTGGAATTTCGAAGGACTTTGAGGAGACATGAAGAATTTTGAGGGATTTTTCTTAGATTATGTGGAAATTTGTGGAGATTTTGTGGTATGTTTCTGGAATTTGGTGGAGTTTTGTGAAAATGTAAAGAATTTTGTGGGAGGTTTCTGGAATGTTGTGCAATTTTTTTGAAATGTTGTGGAATGTTCTGGAATTTGGTGAGATTTTGAGAAGACTTGAAGAATTTTGAGGGATTTTTCAAGGATGTGTGGAAATTTGTCAAGATTTTGTGGGATGTTTCTGGAATTTGAGAAAGTTTTGCAAAATTGTAAAGGATTTTGTGGGAGGTTTCTGGAATTTGGTAGGGTTTTGAGAAGACATGAAGAATTTTGAGGTATTTTTCTTAGATTGTGTGGTAAATTGTAAAGATTTTGTGGGATATTTCTGGAATTTGGTAGGGTTTTGATAAGAGTTAGGGAGTTTGTTGGGATGTTTGTGGAATTTTGTGGGATTTTTCTGGAATTTTGTGGAATGTTTGTGGAATTTTGTGGAAATTGGAAAAGTTTTTGTTGGATGTTTCTGGAATTTGGTAGGGTTTTGAGAAGATTTAGGGAGTGTGTTGGGATGTTTGTGGAATTCCGTGGAATGTTTTTGGGATTTGGTGGGATTTTTGAGGGATTTTGCAAGATGTTTCTGGAATTTGGTAGGGTTTTGAGAAGATTTAGGGAGTTTGTTGGGATGTTTGTGGAATTTTGTGGGATGTTTCTAGAATTTTGTGGGATTTTTGTGGAATTTGGTGGGATGTTTCTGGAATTTTGTGGGACTTTGAGGAGACATGAAGCATTTTGAGGTATTTTTCTTAGATTGTGTGGAAATTTTTGGATATTTTGTGGGTTGTTTCTGAAATTCGTAAGACTTTGAGGAGTCATGAAGAATTTTGAGGGTTTTTTTAGATTTTGTGGAAATTTGTCAAGTTTTTGTGGGATATTTCTGGAATTTGGTAGGGTTTTAAGAGGATTTTTCTGGAATTTTGTGGGATGTTTGTGGACCTTTGTGGAAATTTTTGTAGATTTTGTGGGATGTTTCTGGAATTTGGAAGGTTTTGAGAAGATTTAGGGAATGTGTTGAAATGTTTGTGGAATTCCGTGGAATGTTTTTGGAATTTGGTGGGATTTTTGAGGGATTTTACAAGATGTTTCTGGAATTTGGTAGGGTTGTGAAAAGATTTTTCTGGAATTTTGTGGGATGTTTGTAGAATTTTGTGGAAATTTTTGGAGATTTTTGTGGGATGTTTCTGGAATTTGGTAAGGTTTTGATAAGATTTAGTCAGTTTTTTTGGATGTTTGTGGAATTCTGTGGGATGTTTTTGGAATTTGGTAGGGTTTGGAGAAGATTTTTCTGGAATTTTGTGGGATGTTTGTGGAATTGTGTGGGATGTTTTTGGAATTTGGAAGGGTTTTGAGAAGATTTAGTGAATTGTGTGGGATGTTTGTGGAATTTCGAAAGACTTTGAGGAGATATGAGGAATTTTGAGGCATTTTTCTTAGATTGTGTGGAAATTTGTGGAGATTTTGTGGGATGTTTCTGGAATTTGGTAGACTGAAGAGACGTGAAACATTTTGAGGTATTTTTCTTAGCTTGTGTGTAAAATGGAGGAGTTTTTGAGCGAAGTTTCTGGAATTTGGTAGGGTTTTGTGAAAATGTAAAGAATTTTGTGTGAGGTTTGTGGAAGGTTGTGCGATTTTTTTGGAATGTTGTGGAATGTTCTGGAATTTGGTAAGATTTTCAAGAGACTTGAAGAATTTTGAGGGATTTTTCTAGGATGTGTGGAAATTGGAAAAATTTTTGTGGGAAGTTTCTAGAAATTGGTAGGGTTTTGAGAAGGTTTAGGGAGTTTGTTGGGATGTTTGTGGAATTCTGTGGGATGTTTTTGGAATCTGTTGAAATTTTTGTGGAATTTTTTGGGTTGTTTCTGCAATTTTATGGACTCAGTAGACATGAAGCATTTTGAGGTATTTTTTTTAGATTGTGTGGAAATTTTTGAAGATTTTGTGGGATGTTTCTGGAATGTGGTAGGGTTTTGAGAAGATTTAGGGAGTTTGTTGGGATGTTTCTGGAAATTTGAGGGATTATGTCTAGACTTTAAGAATTTTGAAAGAGTTTTCTTAGATTGTGTGGAAGTTTGTCGAGATTTTTTGGGATGTTTCTGGAATTTGATAGGGTTTTGAAAAGATTTTTCTGTAATTTTCTGGGATGTTTGTGGAATTTTGTGGAAATTGAATGAGATTTTGTAGGATGTTTCTGGAATTTGGAAGGGTTTTGAGAAGATTTAGGGAATTGTGTGGGATGTTTGTGGAATTTCGAAAGACTTTGAAGAGACATGAAGAATTTTGAGGTATTTTTCTTAGATTGTGTGGAAATATGTGGAGATTTTGTGGGATGTTTCTGGAATTTGATGGGGTTTTGCGAAAATGTAAAGAATTTTGTGGGAGGTTTCTGGAATGTTGTGTGATTTTTTTGAAATGTTGTGGAATGTTCTGGAATTTGGTGAGATTTTGAGGAGACTTGAAGAATTTGAGGGACTTTTCTAGGATGTGTGGAAATTTGTAAAGATTTTATGAGATGTTTCTGGAATTTGGTAGGGCTTTGAGAAGGTTTAAGGAGTTTGTTGGGATGTTTGTGGAATTGTGTGGGATGTTTGTGGAATTTCGAAAGACTTTGAGGAGACATGAAGAATTTTGAGGGTTTTTTTTAGATTGTGTGGAAATTTGTCAAGATTTTGTGGGATATTTCTGGAATTTGGTATAGTTTTGAGAAGATTTTTCTGTAATTTTGTGGGATGATTTTGGAATTTTGTGGGATTTTTGTGGGATTTTGCAGGATATTGCTGGAGTTTGGTAGGGTTTTGAAAAGATTTTTCTGGATATTTGTGGGATGTTTGCGGAATTTTTGGAAATTGGAAGAGTTTTTGTGGGATGTTACTGGAATTTGGTAGGGCTTTGAGAAGATTTAGGGAATTGTGTGGGATGTTTGTGGAATTTCGAAAGTCTTTGAGGAGACATGAAGGATTTTGAGGTTTTTTTCTTAGATTGTGTGGTAATTTGTGGAGATTTTTGTGGGATGTTTCTGGAATTTGGTAGGGTTTTGAGAAGATTTAGTGAGTTTGTTGGATGTTTGTGGAATTCTGTGGGGCGTTTTTAAAATCTTGAAATTTTTCTGGAATTTTGTGGGATGTTTCTGGAATTTGGTAGTGTTTTGAGAAGATTTAGTCAATTGTGTGGGATGTATGGGGAATTTTAATACTTTGAGGAGACATGAAGTATTTTGAGGTATTTTTCTTAGATTGCGTGCAAATTGGAGGAGATTTTGTGGGATGTTTCTGGAATTTGGTGGAGTTTTGCAAAAATGTAAAGAATTTTCTGGAAGGTTTCTGGAATGTTGTGCGATTTTTTTGGAATGTTGTGGAATGTTCTGGAATTTAGTGAGATTTTGAGAAGACTTGAAGAATTTTGAGGGATTTTTCTAGGATGTGTGGAAATTTGTAAAGTTTTTGTGGGATGTTTCTGGAATGTGGTAGGATTTTGAGAAGATTTAGGGAGTTTGTTGGGATGTTTCTGGAATTTTGTTGGATTTTGACTAGACTTGAATCATTTTGAAAGATTTTTCATAGTTTGTGTAGAAATTTGTGGAGATTTTGTGGAATGTTTCTGGAATTTGAAAGACTTTGAAGAGACGTCGTGGTTTTAAACCAATAACTGAGAAAATTACTTATTTCTTGCTGTGAGATATGGATTAGAACAAGAGCAAAACAGGCCTAAAACTTTAAAGGAAAAAGGAAAGTTTATTGACAAACTACAATAATAAGAACACCAGAATAAACTTCCAGAAAACCTTTTCGTCCCCTATCTACTCACTATTTCCTTGTTCACATGACAACAGAGACAAAAACTTTGGAACTTTGATGGTTAAAACAGTCCCAATTCTTGCTACAGTCTTTTCACCAGTCTTTGTAGAGAAACAGAAGTTTCTTCCTGTTAATTTATGGAGTTTCTCAGAAGAAAACTATTTTTGTTATAGTTTTCCATTGCCCTAATGTTAGCTGCCCAGAGCTGCTATTATTCGAGCCCACTCCTCCCATTTTCACATCACTCTGAGGTTTGTATGGGCCATGAGTCTAGGGGTAGCATTTTTAAGGATAAGTTATTCAAAGGCAAAAAGTCTTCTTCATCTGTTTCTGTGAGCTTCACTAGAAAACAGTTTTCTCATTGCCTCTCAAGGCTTCAAATCTCCCAGCACTTCACTATACCACAATTACTCTACTTTTTACTCAAATTTACAATTTGAACACTTTATTCCTGTCTAGATTCTGTATCATGAATTAAAGGAGTTCTTTTCAGAACTGTCCATCTCCATAGTTTTAACAGAAAGATATTTCAGCTTAATTAAAGCATCTTCTTAATTCTCTACCTTTTCTGAAGCTTCTTTTCTTTCCTGTCACTGGTAGTTTATAAAGTCTCTTTTCATGTTGATCCCTCTCTCTCTCTCTCTGGATAAAAAGATTAATCCGCAAGTCTCATCTGGGTAATGAAAGAGTTAAAATCTTGCCCAGGCTTTTTGTAGGTGGTTCGGTGATCTCTGCTGAACAGGAGCTGGAGCTGTCTGCGATGGAAGGTTCTTCATGGCTGCTCTGGAGAGTGTAGTCGCCGCTCCAGTCCGCTGCAAGTCCAGGGCCTCTCTCTTTCTTCACTCGGCATTTTCCAGTGAATTTAGTTACAGCAAAACCTGCAGCTGAGCCAGAGATCGGTTCGGCTCGGCCCGGCCCGAGGAAAACCTTCCGCAGGCCCCCCGCCATCTGCCGGCCGGGACACGCGGCTGGCCCCGGCCCCGGCCCCGCCCGGCCGCATGGCCTGGGCAGGGAACGGGAGGCCTGGAGCTCTGCCACCCTTCACAGCCAGGAAACAAAGAGAACCAAGAGAGCCCTGGTTTTACACTTTAAGGTAGGGTTCACAAGTTGATCCCACTTTTCAATGGCGTAAACTGCTGTCAGTTCTCAGCAATGACCGATAATTGGTCAGGAGAAAAGACTCCAGGCAGTTCCCAGCAACTCCAACTCCCTTAAAGGTAAAGTTAACTCCATGACAATATGATTATATTGTTTTAATTAAAGGTTTCAAGCTAGGACAGCAGTGCTGCCCACAATTTTTCATCAGTTAGTTCTTTTTGAGGCTAAATTTGATTAATGAGAGGGGTTTCCCTCTCCACTGTTTCTTTGGTGAGTAAGCATTCTTTGAATTTTTAACCCATTCCTCTCTTCGGGCCACTGGCAAGAGATGGGTCTCATTCCTTTCTTCATCTAATTGTTTCTGCAAAATTTCAACTAGGTTTTGAAAGGAGATGTCATGGTTTTAAACCAGTAACTAAAAAATTACTTATTTCTTGCTGTGAGATATGGATTAGAACAAGGGCAAAACAGGCTTAAAACTTAAAAAGGGATAAAGAAAGTTTATTAACAAAACTACAAGAATAAGAACACCAGAATAAACTTCCAGAAAACTCTTCTATCTCTCACTACTTGACCATTTCTTTGTATACATGACAACATAGAGACAAAAAAAATTTTGAACTTTGGTGGTTAAAAACAGTCCCAATTCTTGCTACAGTCTTTTCATCAGTCTCTGTAGAGAAACAGAAGTCTCTTTCTGATAACCTATGGAGTTTCTCACAAGAAAACTATTTCTGTTACAGTTCTCTGTTGCTCTGATGCCAGCTGCCCGGAAATCTGTCATCAGTTCTTCTCCTCTCATTTCACATCACTCTGAGGTGTGTATGGGCCATGAGTCTAGGGATGTCATTTTAAGGATGAGTCATTCAAAGGCAAAAGTCTTCTTCATCTGTCTCTGTGAGATTTCCTACAAAACAGTTTTCTCATTGCCCTCAAGGCCTCAAATCTTCGCTTCACCCTGTTCCAGCAACTCACTGTATCATAATTACTCTCTCTTTTGCTCAAAAATCCACACTTTGAACACTCCATTCCTCCCAATATACTCTGTCATGAATTAAAGGAGTCTTTTTAAGCTACTATTGTCCATCTCCATAGCTTTAACAGAAAGGTATTTCAGCTTGTAAAGCATGTCCTTATTCTCTCTTCCCCATTTAAAACTTAACTCTTTTCCTCACTGTTTTTACTGGTTTTATGATGTCTTCTTCATGTTGATTGTCTCTCTCTTTCTCTGTCTTTCTGGGAAAAAGGAGTAATCTGTACGTTTTATTCAGGTAGTAAAAGAATTAAAAGCTTTAGAAAAGCTGCAAGAGTTCATGGTGTCAGGTTTCAGTCCAGCAGCAGAAACTGAAAACTAAACCAGGTTGGCCGGCTCTGCTTTCTTTTCCTCCGCGCCCCCCCCCACCCCCATCCCCCCCCCTTCGTCCTCTGCGGCCTTGTCCGGCTTGGCGGGGGAGGGGGCAGGGGAGAAGGAGGAGGCCACGACAGAGCCTTGTTACCTTTTCAGAAGCCGGAAACAAAAGAGTGGACCAGAGTGCTCTGACTTTACATATTAGGGCGGTGTTCACAGTTTGAATTCACTTTTTAATGGTCAAAACTGCTGTCAGTTCTTAAAAATGACTGATAATTGGTCAGGAGGAAAGTCTCCCATCAGCCACCAGCACCTTCAACTTCCTTAGCTCCTAAAATCATTATAAAGGTAAAGCCACCCCATGACATCAATTAAAGACAGGAATGGCAGCGTGGTGGGGAAAAAGGGTTTCTGGAAGTTCTATTCTGCATTCTTAACCTTGTAGTTTGGTTAATAAACTTACTCATTCCTTTAAGTTTTAAGCTTCTTTTGCCCTTCTCATCATCCACATCTCACAGCAAGAAATGAGTAAGTTTTACAGTGATTTTCTAACTAATGCTTTAAAACCACGACAGGCGTAACAGAGAGTGGAACACTGGGGCTGTGCCTGCTGTGGTGTCACAGAGAGGAGAACACTGGGGCTGTCCCTGCTGTCGTGTCACAGAGGGGGGGAAATTGGGACAGTCACAGCAGTGGTGTCACAAAGAGGAGGACATGGTAGCTATCACTGCTGTGGTGTAACAGAGAGGAGAACACTGGGGCTGTCCCTGCTGTGGTGTCACAGAGAGGGGAACACTGGGGCTGTCACTTGTGCTAGTGTGTGTTAGATTGACATTTATGAAAAAAAGAGAAACAGCTAAGGAAGTTAAGGTTGCTGGAAACTGATTGGAGATTTTTGTCCTGGCCAATACCTGGCCATTTCTGGAATTGACAGTAGTTTTGCCCATTGAAAAGTGACATGAAGCTGTGAACACCACCCTTTCAATTTTAAGCCTGGGAATTTCTCTTTCTCTTTGCTTTCTGGCTTTTGAAGAGGTAACAGGGCTCTGGTTCAGCCTCCACCGCTCCACGTCAGACAAGGCCGCGGCGGGGAGTGGGGCTGGCTGGAGTTCTGCGGTTCCTGGTGCTGGATGGCGACTGTGAAGTGACAGGAGCCCTTTCCCAGAGGGGCTGAAGCCCTTGCAGGGCTAGCTGCGCCTTGTGCAGCGGGGCTGCCGGGTCAGGCCACTTCCTGGCTCGGCTGCAGTTTCTGACGCTGCTGGCTTTCAGCAGAGACTGCTGAGGAAGGGGAGGGAAAGCTCTTGAGCTGCGGCGTGCTGAGACAGTGGCCACACTCCTCCAGAGCAGCTACCAAAAATCTTCCCTGGCAAACGGCTCCAGCCGCTGCCTCGGCAGAGATCAAGGCCTGGGCAAGAGTTTAACCCTTCACTAGGCAGATGAGACTTGCAGATTAATCCTTTTTCCAGAGAGAGGGGAAGAGAGAGGGATCACCATGGAAAGAGACAGCATCAAGGATCAAAGGCAGCAAGGGAAGGAATTAACCCTCAGATGGAAAGACAATAAGGAGATGCCTGAATAAGCTGAAGTTTTCTTTTGTTCAAGCTATGGAGAGGGACAATAATGTCCTGAAAAAACTCCTTTCATTCCTGAAAGAGTATTTTGGGGGGAATGGAGTATTTCAAAGTGTAGATCTGAGCAAAAGTAATTCATTGATAAAGCTGAGTCAAGGGTGAAGTGGTTGTAATCCTAGGAGATGCTGGAAGAGAAAAGGAGAAGTGAGAGTTGTTGAAGATTTGTGGCTCTTAAGAGACAAAGCAAAAATTTCTGTTTCCAGAGATGGTCACAGAGACAAATGAAGAGAACTTTTGCCTTGGAAGATCTCATCCTTCAAAGGACACCCCTTGAATCACGGCCCAAGAACACAGCTCAGAGTGGTGTGAAATGGGAGGAAAGGACTGATGGCAGAGTTTCCTGGGCCACTGGCATCAGAGCAATAGGAAGCCACGAGAAAATGGTTTTCTTATGAAAAACTCCATAGATTGACAAAAAAGAACTTCTTTTTCTCGACAAAGGCTGCTGAAAAGACTATAGCAAAGTTTGGACTGTTTTAACCACCAGGGTTTGTTTTTTTTCCTCTATGTTGTCAATTAAAGACAGGAATGGCAGCGTGGTGGGGAAAAAGGGTTTCTGGAAGTTTTATTCTGCTTTCTTAACCTTGTAGTTTGGTTAATAAACTTACTCATTCCTTTAGGTTTTAAGCTTCTTTTGCCCTTCTCATCATCCACATCTCACAGCAAGAAATGAGTAAGTTTTACAGTGATTTTCTAACTAATGCTTTAAAACCACGGCAGGCGTAACAGAGAGTGGAACACTGGGGCTGTGCCTGCTGTGGTGTCACAGAGAGGAGAACACTGGGGCTGTCCCTGCTGTGCTGTCACAGAGAGGAGAACACTGGGGCTGTCCCTGCTGTGGTGTCACAGAGAGGTGGAAACTGGGACATTCACAGCAGTTGTGTCACAGTGTCATGGGGTGGTTTTACCTTTATGGTAGTTTTGAGAGCTAAGGAAGTTGAAGGTGCTGGTGGCTGATGGCAGTCTTTCCTCCAGACCAATTATCAGTCATTTCTAACAATTGACAGCAGTTTTGACCATTAAAACGTAGACTCACCCTGTGAACACCACCTTAAGATGTAAAGTCAGAGCACTCTTGTCCTCTTTTGTTTCTGGCTTCTGAAAAGGTAACAAGGCTCTGTCTTGGCCTCCTCCTCTCCCCCCCCGCCCTCCAGGCCAGACAAGGCCACAGAGGATGAAGGTGGGGGCGGAGGAAAAGAAAGCAGAGCCGGCCAACCTGGTTTAGTTTTCAGTTTCTGCTGCTGGACTGAAACCTGACACCATGAACTCTTGCAGCTTTTCTAAAGCTTTTAATTCTTTTACTACCTGAATAAAACGTACAGATTACTCCTTTTTCCCAGAAAGACAGAGAAAGAGAGAGACAATCAACATGAAGAAGACATCATAAAACCACTAAAACCAGTGAGGAAAAGAGTTAAGTTTTAAATGGGGAAGAGAGAATAAGGAGATGCTTTACAAGCTGAAATACCTTTCTGTTAAAGCTATGGAGATGGACAATAATAGCTTAAAAAGATTCCTTTAATTCATGACAGAGTATATTGGGAGGAATGGAGTGTTCAAAGTGTGGATTTTTGAGCAAAAGAGAGAGTAATTGTGATACAGTGAGTTGCTGGAACTGGAATAAAAATTGTAAAATAAACCCAAAACTTACTTTCCTTTGAGATCTCACCAACAGACAGAAGACTCTGCATCGTTGGATGGCGGAGTGGACTTCGACATTGGTAGCTATAATCCCCTTACTCTCTTTCTTTGTGCTTTGCTTATTCCTCTTTTCCCTCTATCGCATATTAGTGCTGATGAGCACTCAGTAAAGTGTGTTCTGCTGTTTGAGTCCCTGGTTTGCTGATA
Source organism: Cyanistes caeruleus (assembly GCF_971803275.1). NCBI lineage: Eukaryota > Metazoa > Chordata > Aves > Passeriformes > Paridae > Cyanistes > Cyanistes caeruleus. The sequence goes on along the minus strand of NW_028256022.1, from coordinate 45,737 downwards.
ATCTTTTGTACTCTGCGATCAAATAAAAGAGTCACATCACGAATCCCACCTTGCGGATCGTGACATAAATTGGCATCATGGACCAGGCCGCTCCTCAAGCGGCCGGCCGCTCGGCACGGTGGCAGCGCCTGCGGGGGCTGAGGAGCGGGCCGACGGGGCCACCGGCGGCTTGAGGCTCGGTCTCCTCCCTTTCCGAGGAAGCTTTCTTGCCGGCGCTCTCTCGGAGGCTTTCGCTCCGACGGCGGCTTCCTTCCCGCTCGCCCCCGGCCGGCCCCACCGAAACCTGCAGGCGGACGGCAGCCCCGCTGACAGAGCCAGCCGGGCAGAAACCGAGGCGGGAGCAGGGCCGCCATCTGCTCGGGCCCAGACGCGGGAGGGAGCGCCGCCGGCTTCTGAGGGCTCCCTCCTTCCCTCTCAGGGAGACGCGAAGGCGGCGAGGTGCTCAGGCCGATAGGGGAGAGCCGCTCGACGCGTCACACGGCGGCCCGCCGGCCGACAGCAGGTCTGCCCAGGTGCCGGCCGACAGCAGGTCTACCCAGCGGGCGGCCGACAGCAGCCACCAAAGGCCGCTCGCGTGCCACTGGGCTCCACCCCAAAGGCCGCCAACTGCCGAGGGCCGCTGTCCTGGTTTAGGGCAAATTTGGGAGAAAACCTCCAATGGGGCTTCCCCTGGGAAGCAAACCCAGGTGGCCCTTTTCTCCCACCCCTCAACCGGTTCGGAAGAGATTTCTCTGAGAGAAGTGGAAAAATCCTGTTTATTTCACAGGCACAGCTCTACCCAGCACAAGAATGAACAATATCAAATTACAAAACCTCTCGCCATTCAGAAGAGATGACAAACTTCAGAGGGTCTCTTTCCTGTGGGTGTTCGCTCTGTTAATCAGTCCCTCTGGAGCTGGAAAATGCCGCTGCCCAGGCTGGGCTCCCGGTAGTCCACGAGTGCAAGCTCCCAGTGCTCCCCCGAGTCCCCAGTCCAGAGCAGGTTCGATTCGTTTCAGAAAAAGGGAAAGAAAACAGTCCAGGAAGACCTCTCTGCTCCGGCTAGTTGGAAAGCCAAGGCGATCTGTGTCTTGTTGTCTGTCTGTGCTGTAGTCAAAACTCCTGATGTGGGGGGAGAAATTACAGTCTGATAACAGACTCGGTGCTTCTTTTCCACTCACTTTTACTCTCAGATGGAATTTTAAGAATACAGAACCTGTGTCTGGGTTAGGTGGACGAATGGGGATACAATTTAACATCATAATCAACCCGGGACAGGGGGGGGTCCCTCAATTTTTTTTCTGGAGGTTCACCCCCTCCCCCAATATTTCCTCCATCCCCCTCCCCCCAAATTGAGGTGAGAAAATATTTTTTTTTTTTTTTCTGGTGTTTTTTTTTAATTTTTACCTTCCCCCCCCCCCTTTTTTTTTTTCTTTTTTCCTCTTTTTATTTATTTACACTTAATTTGGGGGGCCGAGGGGCAGGAATTTTGGGGTGGGGTCATCTGGGGGGACAGGAAACAGGGTGACCTCCCTCCCCAAATAAACAGGAAAAATCCTGAGATTTCTGGTGTTTCTCCCCCCACCCAAGGTGTGAAAAAATTTATGTTCTCAGATTTTTGGTGATTTTTGGGTAGAGAGTTGCAATTTTGTTGGAGGTTTTGGGAAGGCTTGCTGTTTTTTGGAGAGTTCTCCCAGGATTTGGGGTGGAATTGGAGAAATTTGGGGGTTCGGGGGGAAATTTGGGGTTTTGGGGCAAAACTCCTAAGGTCCTGGGGGGAATTTTGGGGTTTTAGGGCAAGAATTTAAGGATTTTTTTCTAATATTTGGGTGTTTGGGGAGGAGATTTGGGGTTTTGGGGAGAACTTTTGGGTTTTTAGGGAGAGGATTTGGGGTTTGGGGAAAAAAATTGGGGATTTGGTGGGGGAGGAAATTTGGTGGTTTTGGGGGGAAATTCAGGGGTCCTGGTGGAGTTCTGATTTTGGGAAGGGGATTTGGGGAGGATTTTTTGTCTTTTGGGGGAATTTCCATTGATGGGGAGAAGTCCTAATCCCAGTGAGGAGGGGCATTTTGGGGAGGCCTGAATTTGGGGAGGGGTCTCAGGGAGGATTCCCAATTTTGGAGTGAGATTTGGGGGATTTTCCAGCGATGGGGAGGTGTCTTGGGGGTGGGATTTGGGGAGGGGTCTCATCAGGGCACCATCCTGAGCTGGAAGCAGGGGAGATGTTGGGAGTGGAATTTGGGGAGCGTAATAAATGGAAATGATTTGTGCTAACTAAATTGTAACTATTTGGAAAGTTATTATTAGAAGCAATCAAGGGAATTGGTGATACAAGGCAGATGTACCCCTTTGCAGATGTTACGTGTTGAAATTAAGGTACAGGATGTAGTTTTGAGGTAAGTGGTGTCCCAAGAAGAAATCAACCTTGAGATGGATAAAGTTGGAACAACTTTAGGCATAGGCCTGAAGATTATGAAGTGTAAGACTAATTAGTGGAACACAATGCTTATTTACATAACACTTAGTACACATGCAAAACCTGTAAGGTTATCCAGAGGACAATGAGGATGAGCGTAAGCCTTCATCCAAAATACCATCAAAAGGAGACTGAAGACCCCCTAGCAACAAGTGAGGCTTGCGCCATGAAGAATAGTGATGTAAAATTAAAGAATCAAAAACAGGAGGAGACTTAGGGGAAACATGAATGAATATGTATAAGCATACAGTATATAAGTTTAGTTTGAATTGCTTTGTTTTGGTACGTGAGGCAGGGTGAGAAGCCCTGCCCATACCCCAGTCAGTTTTGCTCATGCTTTAATCATACTCAATTACTAGCAAATTATATTCACATACATATATATATATGAAGATATTCACTAAATTGTACTCTTTTACTGAATTGTTTTCCTTTTATACCAAATTTCTATTCAAGCCACTAAATAGTATTATTTTATTATATTGCATCCTTGTATTCAATTCACTAAATGGTATATTTTTTTCCCTTGTGTCCCGGGTTGATTATGATGTTAAATTGTATCCCCATTCATCCACCTAACCCAGACACAGGTTCTGTATTCTTAAAATTCCATCTGAGAGTAAAAGTGAGTGGAAAAGAAGCACCGAGTCTGTTATCAGACTGTAATTTCTCCCCCCACATCAGGAGTTTTGACTACAGCACAGACAGACAACAAGACACAGATCGCCTTGGCTTTCCAACTAGCCGGAGCAGAGAGGTCTTCCTGGACTGTTTTCTTTCCCTTTTTCTGAAAAAGAAAATCTGAATTTTCTGAGTCGAACCTGCTCTGAACTGGGGACTCGGGGGGAGCACCGGGAGCTTGCCCCCGTGGACTACCGGGAGCCCAGCTTGGGCAGCGGCATTTTCCAGCACCAGAGGGACTGATAACAGAGCGAACACCCACAGGAAAGAGACCCTCTGAAGTTTGTCATCTCTTCTGAATGGCGAGAGGTTTTGTAATTTGATATTGTTCATTCTTGTGCTGGGTAGTGCTGTGCCTGTGAAATAAACAGGTTTTTTCCACTTCTCTCAGAGAAATCTCTTCCCGAACCGGTCGTGGGGTGGGGGGAAAAGGGCCGCATGGGTTTGCTTCCCGGGGGGGATCCCCATTGGGGGTTTTCTCCCAAATTTGCCCTAAACCAGGACAAATACATTCATTGGCGCCCAACGTGGGGCACGAGAGAGCTGGAGAGCCAAGGGGTGGTCAGCAAAACCCACTCACCCTTCAACAGCCCTATCTGGCCTGTGCGTAAATCTGAAGGAGAATGGAGATTGACTGTGGACTATCGTGCATTGAATGAAGTGACTCCACCGCTGAGCGCTGCCGTGCTGGACATGCTGGTGCTCAAGTACGAGCTGGAGTCCAAGGCAGCAAAGTGGTACGCCACTACTGACATTGCCAATGCATTTTTCTCCATTCCCCTGGCAGCAGAATGCAGGCCTCAGTTTGCCTTCACGTGGAGGGGAGTGCAGTACACCTGGAACCGACTGCCCCAGGGATGGAAGCACAGCCCCACCATCTGCCATGGACTGATCCAGGCTGGCCTGGAAAAGGGTGAGGCTCCAGAACATCTACAGTACATAGATGACATCATTGTGTGGGGGAACACAGCAGCAGAAGTGTTTGAGAAAGGAGAGAAAATCATCCAGATCCTCCTGGAATCTGGTTTTGCCATCAAGAAGAGCAAAGTTAAGGGACCAGCTCATGAGATTCAGTTCCTGGGGGTGAAGTGGCAAGATGGGCGGCGTCAGATTCCTACTGATGTCATTAACAAAATTACACCAATGTCTCCACCAACTAATAAGAAGGAAACACAAGCTTTCTTAGGTGCCATAGGGTTTTGGAGAATGCATATTCCTGAATACAGTCAGATTGTGAGCCCTCTTTACCTGGTCACTTGGAAGAAGAATAATTTCCATTGGGGCCCTGAGCAGCAACAAGCCTTTGCTCAGATCAAGCAGGAGATTGCCCATGCAGTAGCCCTTGGCCCAGTCAGAACAGGACCAGATGTGAAGAACATGCTCTACTCTGCAGCTGGGAGCCATGGTCTGTCCTGGAGCCTTTGGCAGAAGGTGTCTGGTGAGACTCGAGGCCGACCACTAGGATTTTGGAGTAGAAGCCACAGAGGGTCCGAAGCCCATTACACCCCAACAGAAAAAGAAATTTTAGCAGCCTATGAAGGAGTCCAAGCTGCCTCAGAAGTGATTGGCACTGAAGCCCAACTCCTCCTGGCACCCCGACTACCGGTGCTAGAATGGATGATCAAGGGAAAGGTTCCTTCCACCCATCATGCAACCAGTGCCACATGGAGCAAGTGGATTGCTCTTATCACGCAGCGCGCCCATATTGGTAAACTGAACCGCCCTGGGATTTTGGAAATAATTACAAACTGGCCTGAAGGTGAAAATTTTGGTCTCACAGATGAAGAACAAGAGGAAGTAGCAAGGGCTGAAGAAGCTCCACCATATAACCAGCTGCCAGCAGAAGAAACACGCTACGCTCTTTTCACTGATGGTTCCTGTTGCGTCATAGGGATGAACCAGAAGTGGAAAGCAGCCGTATGGATCCCCACACGACAGGTCGCAGAGGCCACTGAAGGAGAAGGTGGATCAAGTCAACTAGCGGAACTCAAAGCTGTTCAACTGGCCCTGGACTTTGCTGAAAGAGAGAAGTCGCCAAAGCTCTATCTCTACACGGATTCATAGATGGTGGCCAATGCTCTGTGGGGATGGTTGGAGAGGTGGAAAGAGGCTAATTGGCAGCGTAGAGGAAAACCAATTTGGGCTGCTAAAGAGTGGAAAGATATTGCTGCTAGAGTAAGGAGACTACCAGTGAAAGTCCGCCACGTAGATGCCCATGTCCCCAAGAGTAGAGCTAATGAGGAACACCAAAATAATAAGCAGGTAGATCAGGCTGCAAAGATACAAGTGTCAAAAATAGATTTGGATTGGGAACATAAGGGAGAGTTGTTCCTAGCCCGATGGGCTCATGATGCCTCAGGTCATCAGGGTAGAGATGCCACCTATAAGTGGGCACGAGACCGAGGGGTGGATTTAACCATGGACAGCATTTCCCAGGTTATTCATGACTGTGAGACATGTGCTGCGATCAAACAGGCTAAGCGGTTGAAGACCCTCTGGTACGGTGGGCGATGGTCCAGATACAAGTATGGGGAGGCCTGGCAGATTGACTACATCACACTGCCCCAAACCCGCCAAGGCAAGCGCTACGTGCTCACGATGGTGGAAGGTACCACAGGATGGTTGGAAACCTACCCTGTGCCTCATGCCACTGCCCAGAACACCATCCTGGGACTTGAAAAGCAGGTCCTTTGGAGGCATGGCACCCCTGAGAGGATTGAGTCAGACAATGGGACTCATTTCAAGAACAGCCTTATAAACAGCTGGGCTAGGGAACATGGCATTGAGTGGGTGTACCGTATCCCCTACCATGCACCTGCTGCTGGGAAGGTGGAGAGGTACAATGGACTATTAAAAATCACCTTAAAGGCACTGGGTGGAGGATCTTTTAAAAACTGGGAGCAACATCTAGCAAAGGCCACCTGGTTAGTCAACACCAGAGGTTCCACCAACCGAGCAGGTCCTGCCCAGTCTGAGTCTTTACATGTAGTAGACGGAGACAAAGTCCCAGTGGTACATGTCAGAGGTCTGCTAGGGAAGACAGTTTGGGTCAATTCTACCTCGGGCACAGATAAACCCATTTGTGGGGTTGTCTTTGCTCAAGGACCAGGTTGTACATGGTGGATAATGCAGAGAGATGGAACAACATGATGTGTACCTCAGGGAGACCTGATCATTGGGTAAAAGGTTACTGCCATTGTCTGTACATTAAACCATGCAGACATGAAATAGAAGGAAATGTGTAAGTGTTGAAGGTATGAGCAGGTGAAAGATGGTGTTTTGAGTGAGTAAAAAGAGAGAGTGGGGAATCCTGCAGCTCTCCAGCGTGGGGGGTCTGGATTCAGTAGCTTGTTGTGGGGCTTGACAGGGGCATGATGGATATATTGCTTGTATTTTTTGGGTGGAACGGAGGGGAAGTTTCTATGTATGTAAATGTGTGCAGAGTTGGAATGTTAGTTTTGTCAGTAAGTCGACGATATGGGGATAAGGGGTGGAATGTCCCGGGTTGATTATGATGTTAAATTGTATCCCCATTCGTCCACCTAACCCAGACACAGGTTTTTTATTCTTAAAATTCCATCTGAGAGTAAAATTGAGTGGAAAAGAAGCACCAAGTCTGTTATCAGACTGTAATTGCTCCCCCCGCATCGGGAGTTTTGACTACAGCACAGACAGACAACAAGACACAGATCGCCTTGGCTTTCCAACTAGCCGGAGCAGAGAGGTCTTCCTGGACTGTTTTCTTTCCCTTTTTCTGAAAAAGAAAATCTGAATTTTCTGAGTCGAACCTGCTCTGAACTGGGGACTCGGGGGAGCACCGGGAGCTTGCCCCCGTGGACTACCGGGAGCCCAGCTTGGGCAGCGGCATTTTCCAGCACCAGAGGGACTGATAACAGAGCGAACACCCACAGGAAAGAGACCCTCTGGAGTTTGTCATCTCTTCTGAAGGGTGAGAGGTTTTGTAATTTGATATTGTTCATTCTTGTGCTGGGTAGTGCTGTGCCTGTGAAATAAACAGGTTTTTTCCACTTCTCTCAGAGAAATCTCTTCCCGAACTGGTTGGGGGGTGGGGGGAAAAGGGCCGCATGGGTTTGCTTCCCGGGGGGGATCCCCACTGGAGGTTTTCTCCCAAATTTGCCCTAAACCAGGACATTCAATTCACTAAATTGTATATTTTTTTCCCTTGTTATTTAATTGCTGTTAACTCAATAGATCTAGTTGTCTGATTTTAATTTCATTTACAACAGCACCAAGAAGAAAAGGGGCTTACTGAGAGCAAGCAAACTTAATCCTCTGCCAGGACACAAATTTAGAGGCCAAAAAATTAAAAAACCCCACAGCATCAGCCCAGCTTCCCAGTGAGAAGGGTTGGAACTCTCTGCCCTCAACACTTCCCCAGCAGGTTTACAAAGGTAACTGGGATCTAAGCTGTGCCCTCTGAATCACCAGAGCCAGCCTCCCTTCAAGCTGAAAAACCACGGCCCCAGTTATAGCCCTGGGTGCCTCCTGTGCCCCAGAGAATGGCCCGGCTCACCCGGCCCAGCCTGGCCCGAGCAGCCTGGACTGGCCTCAAGGGATGGGCTCCACCTGCCCGCTGTGCCCACAGGCCGGGCCCAAGGGCTCACAAGAGGCTTCCTCCCAGCTCTGCAAAACCTCAGCCAAGACTGTCCCCTTTGCTGTGCTGAGAAGAGTAAAAAACCCTCTCAATTTAACCCCACTGCACTCCTCATGGGGAATCCCTGCACACCTTAGGAGAGAGCCCAAATTTTCCCTGTGTGCCTCATGAGGTGCAGGCCCAGGTGATGCCACTGAAGGAAATGTGCCCTCACAGCCCAGGGACGCTCAGCATGGGCTTCCCCCAGCCCCTCGGGGCCCCACCGCTGGTCACGGCAGCCCCTGCCTGGCTCCTGCCTGCCCACACCGTGGGCACCCCTGGCTGCTCCTGGACATGGAGCTCAGCCGGGGCTGGTGCTGTGTGGGCTTTGCTGGTGGTACCAGCTGGACACTGGGGTGACAGCTCCATCTCTTTATTTGAACAAAAATCATGGGCCAACCCCTGCTCTGGTGGACAGGGGCTGCCCAATTTCAGTCCTGGCCAGGGAACAGGGCCAGGGGGCTCAGGGGCAGAGGGTCTCGCTTGGGAGGTGTGCGTCTTGGGATGCCCTCAAGACGGGGATGCAGCTGCAGCACAGCAGATGGGGAGAGATGTGGAGAGCGAGGATAACAGGTCAGCTTCTCAGAGACTAAAATCTTTGGCTGCTCTTCTGAAGCTGCAGAGGTGCTCCTGTGGAGAGAGGAGGTGGCTGAGGCCCCCAGCTACCGCTGGCACTCAGGGACCCTCCTGAACAGCAGGGCCCAGAGCGGCCAAGGCTCCCCAGCATGGCTGGAGCTGCTGGCACAGCTTGGCCCAGCTGGACAGCTGCCCCTCAAGGCCCCAGCGAGCAGGGGATGGCTCTGGGCAGGGTCCCTGACCAGGAGCGGGCCCCAGAGCGCCTCTGCCTTTCAAGGGCAATCTCGTCCCCGCTCTTTCTCCTGCCCACCTTGCTTTGCCTCTGCCTGCTGCTCCTGGGGCTGCTCTTGGCCAGGCAGCCTCAGTGGGAGCCAGCACTGGCTGCAGCCCCAGCGGGCTCCCCAGGACAAGGCCCAGCAATTAAGAGGCCAATGAAAGGCCTGGGCAGCAGCAGAACTCTCAGCAGAGTTATTTGGGCAACCAAGGCCTACCCACAAGTGCACAGCAGCCTCACTGGGAATGTTTCCTGACTATGAGCAGCCTTTCAAGAAGCTGTTTGAGGCCGAGATTGCAAAACACTCACCGTTTTCCCTTCCGGCAATACCAGATTCCGGCACAGCACATCATCAGGAAAACTGCTCCACCAGCCACAATGGCCATTAACTTAATCAAACCATCTGTTCCCTGGTAGAAAACTCTTCTCATGCTCTCCCAGATCTTCTGAGCATGTGCTGTGGTGCCAGCTGCATCTGTGGGAGCAATGGGCAGCATGAGCCTGTGCTGTGCTCCACTGCTGAGCTGGCAGCACGCTGGATACAGCCAGGATGTTCTCTGTTTCCCCCAGAGCTGGGGCCTGCAGGCACCTTGCCACCCCTTGGCACAAGACTGCTCAACCCCCTGAGCTCGAATGGCACAATTTCTCTGTGCTGTGCTGGTCTTCTCCAGGCAATACTTGTCAAAGACATGGATAAGGATCAGGAAAATGCCCACGGTTTTGGAAATGCTCCAGGGCCACCCCTCTTCCAAACAGACCCTAAACCTGAACTAGCCTGAAACTGGAAATTTTCAGGGGATCTCAAGGTGTGCGTGGCCCATGGTGCAGTTTGGGTTCCCTGTCACCTGATGCCAAATGCTTTCCTGCAGAGGCTGGGGAGAAGCTGCAGCCAGGCCAGGCTGGGAAACAGCCCTGTAGGCCATGAAAGCAGCAGTGGGGCAGTGAGGCTACCATGGATTCCTTCCTGCTGTACCGGCACACGGCGTGTCCAGATGTGCAGAGAAAGCCCCTGGCTGCTGAGTGTCAGGAGGAGGCTGAGGGACATGGACCCACCATGGCATCCCTCCAGATCATTCAGGACTATGTCCAGGTATTTGAGTTCCCCCATTGCTACATTACTATCTCCTATAGGTTTGTTCTTCTTTCTCAGGGGACCATTATATAAAGTATTTGCATTTCTCAGGAATGGATCCCACAGAACCTGTGGTCAGCCTGTGGGATCAGCAGGGAGGCACCACACACCCCAGTGATGGGAGCTGGGCTTGCTGGCAGAATTTAGCTCAGGAGCTGGGAAAGTCCTCCCTGCAGACACACCTATAACTCAACAGCCACAGAAGCTTCAGTCATGTCTGCTGATCTGCACAGGCAGCACTGAGCCACAGGAGCAGTGAGAGGATCACGCAGGGTGAGGGCACAACCATGCACGGCTCTGTCCTGGCACCTGCAGAGATGCCACCCTGGCCAAGCCTTGGGCTCTGAGCTGGCGGCTCTCCCAGGGGGAAAGGCCTTGACCTACCCTCATAATCTTCCTCATCATCAGGCTCAGTAACTGATATGGATTGGGAATCCGGATCATCTTCATCATCAGGTTCATCTGCAAAGAAAGTCAGGACAGAACAACTCCCGTGACACTGCTGAAGATTCTTCTTCAGGCTGGAGTGGCAGTGAGTACACCCAGGTGACTGCTGCCCTCCAAGACACTCCCTCCTCTCTGCCTTCCACTCAGTAGCAAGGACAGGGGGACCACGTCCCTGCAGTGGGCCCACAGTGGGATGGAAGGAGCCCCTTGCACGGCAGTCAGGGGAGAAAGGACTCCCTGGAGCTGCCAGCAGCTCTAAACTGAGCCTCAAGCAGGGCCAGGGCTTGGCAGCTGGAGCAGGAGCATCTCAGGTTCCCTGGGGCCAGAAAGGAGCCACACAAGGCAGAGCCCCAGGGCACAGCCCTGAGCCCAGCCCTTCGCTCTCTGCTCTTCTCTGTGGCTGCACAGAGCACACGGAAGGAGACACTGGCATTACACACAGGAAGAAGATTGACAGCTAAATGCTCCTTCCTCCCACTGACAGCAATGCTGTGGGATCACTCAGGGCTCCAGAAGGGAGCAGGGCAAGGTTTCCAGAATCCGTCAACCTTCAGATTCTTGAGGGAAATGGCACATGAGTGAGCTTTTGCCACCTTGACACGGATTGTTCTGTGCGGAAAGGGACATTGAGAACTTGCCTCCAGCATCTGGCAAGGTCTTCAAACCGCCATTTACCAGCACTTCCAAATGCTCCATGTCACCATCCCAATCTAGAAGGGAGCACAGATCAGAACCATTCCATGGTGTGCTGGGATCCCCTTCTGCCTTACGGAACTGGGCACTGCAAGGAGGTCACGTAAGGCCGTGGGAGCCAGATGTCAATGGACATGGCCAAAGCTGCAGAGGGGCCTGAGGAAAGCTCTGGACTGGCTCTGGACATTCTCAACACCTTTTCCATGCTCTGTGCAAAATCCCTGAAAGGCAGGCACTGCCAAGGAGCAGAGATTTACAGCTCAAGCCTCAGCAGGGCTCAGGCCCAGAGGCACAGCAATTACCTCCTGGGGCTGTGCCCGGCATGGCCTCCCTTCCTGCAGCAGAGGCTGCCCATGAGCCACTGCTTCCTCCGGGAAATGGCACCTTCAGCACAGCCTTTGGGTTCATCTCTGGAGAAAGGAAAAGCCACAGCTGGATCAGATGGAACCATTCCCCATTGAGGAGGTGGCATGTTCAAGTGGCAATATTTGTTAAAGTCATGGTTAAGGATCAGGAGAAAGGCGAGGTTATTTGGGCTGGCCAGGGCCCTCCCTCCTCCAAACAGCCCCTACACCTGATCTAGCCCAAGACCGGGAAATTGCAAGGGATCTCTGGCTGTGCATGGCCTGTGCTGCAGTTTGGGCTCCCTGTCACCTGATGCCAAATGCCTTCCTGCAGGGACTGGGGAGAAGTTGCAGCCAGGCCAGGCTGGGAAACAGCCCTGTAGGCCGTGAAAGCAGCAGTGGGACAGCGAGGCTGACATGGATCCCTTCCTGCTGTGCCGGGCACGGCGTGTCCTGATGTGCAGAGAAAGCCCCCAGCTGCTGAGTCACAAGAGAAGGCTGAGGGACATGGACTCACTATGGCGTCTCTCCAGTTCATTCAACATCTTATCCATGTGTTTGGATGTCTCCAGCGACTTACTATCCTCTGTAGGTTTGTTCCTCCCTCTCGGAGAACCTTAACAGAAAGTATTTCCATTTCAGATGAATGGATCCCACAGAACCAGGGCTCAGCCTGTGGGATCAGCAGGGACAAACCACTCACCCCTGTGATGGGAGCTGGGCTTGCGTGCAGCAACCAGAAAAGGAGCTTGAAATGTCCTTGATGCAGACACACCTGTAACTCAACAGCCACAGAAGCTTCTGTCACCTGGTTTGTGACAGGTTGTCAATGATTATTTCTTGTTGGGACAGTGAGAACATACCTGCATGGGGCTCCAGAGGCTTAAAATCTTCATGCAGCCAAGCTGCTGGAGGAGCCTTCCTACCACCCTTGTCTAGAAAGGAGCACAGATCAGAACCATTCCATGGTGTGCTGGGACCCCCTTCTGCATTAGGAAACTGGGCACTGCAAGGGGGTCAGGGGATGGCCAAGGGAGCCAGATGTCAGTGGACATGGCCAAAGCTGCAGAGGGGCCTGGGGAGCTCTGGACTGGCTCTGGAGACTCTCCACCTTCTTTGCAGGCCCTGTGCAATATCCCTGGTGGGGCAGCGGGACCAGCCCAGGGCCCAGGGGCTCTCCCTGCCACAGAGGTAACCATTAAGCCCTGGGCCAAACTGCAGCATTCAGTGTCACAGACATCCCTACCTCCGTCCTGCCCTCTCTCCTGCCCTCCGTCCTTCAGCTGGGACAGCTCCCCCAGCCCAAGGGGACAGAGCCAGGCCCTCTCAGGGCACACTGGAGCTTTACCCTCCCCTCAGCCCTTTCCCCACCATGGGCATTCCTTGAAGCTGCTGCCAGGTTTTGGGATGTGTCTCCCATGGAGGGACCTCAGCAGAACTGCTCAGTAGCCGAGTGCCCTGAGCCTGCTCAGGATAATTCCTCTGCACTGTGCTCACACAGCCAAGCAACAGAGATGGCAGCTCAAGCCTCAGCAGGGCTCAGGCCCAGGGGCACAGCAATTACCTCCTGGGACTGTGCCTGGCATGGCCTCCCTTCCTGCAGCAGAGGCTGCCCATGAGCCACTGCTTCCTCCGGGAAACGCTGCCTTCAGCACAGCCTTTGGGTTCATCTCTGGAGAAAAGAAGAGCCACAGCTGGATCAGGTGGGGCTGTTCCCCAACAGGAAGGTGGCATCTTCAAAAGGCAATACTTGTCCAAGTCATGAATAAGGTTCAGGAAGCCATCAAAACTTCGGAGCCAGGACAGGGCCCTCCCTCCTCCAAAGAGCTGCCATTCCACATCTACCCCAAGACTGGGAAATTGCAAGGGATCTCTGGCTGTGCATGGACTGTGCTGCAGTTTGGGCTCTCTGTCAGCTGATGCCAAATGCCTTCCTGCAGAGGCTGGGGAGAAGCTGTAGCCAGGCCAGGCTGGGAAACAGCCCTGCAGGACATGAAAGCAGCAGGGGGCAGTGAAGCTGCCATGGATCCCTTCCCACTGTGCCAGGCACGGCATGTCCAGATGTGCAGAGAAAGCCCCTGGCTGCTGAGTCTCAGGAGAAGGCTGAGGGACTTGGACCCACCATGGCGTCTATCCAGTTCACTCAGCATCTTGTCTTCTGTGGGTTTATTCCTCCCTCTAGGAGAACCTTAACAGAAAGTATTTCCATTTCAGATGAATGGATCCCACAGAACCAGGGCTCAAGCCTGTGGGATCAACAAGGACACACCACTCACCCCTGTGATGGGAGCTGGGCTTGCGTGCAGCAACCAGAAAAGGAGCTTGAAATGTCCTTGATGCAGACACACCTGTAACTCAACAGCCACAGCAGCTTCTGTCACCTGGTTCATGACAGGTGGTCAATGATTATTTCTTGCTGGGACAGTGAGAACATACCTGCATGGGGCTCCAGAGGCAGAAAATCTTCATGAAGCCAAGCTGCTGGAGGAGCCTTCCTACCACCCTCATCTGGAAGGAAGCACAGATCAGAACCATTCCATGGTGTGCTGGGACGCCCTTCTGCATTAGGGAACTGGGCACTGCAAGGGGGTTGGGAAAGGCCGTGGCAGCCAGATGTCAGTGGACATGGCCAAAGCTGCAGAGAGGCCTGGAGAGCTCTGGGCTGGCTCTGGTCACTCTCCACCTTCTTTGCAGGCCCCATGCAACATCCCTGGTGGGGCAGCGGGACCAGCCCAGGGGCTCTGGGGATTCTCTCCCACGCACAGAGGAAGCCCTCCCTTAAGCCCTGGGGGAAAACCATCCCCAACGCTTCCCAGGGAGAAGGAAGTGCTGTCTCAGGAAAGGGAAGCCAGGCCCTGGGCTCACCTGCTCCCTGTGCTCGCCACGGAGCAGCCTGGGCAGCCCTGTCAGGCAGGGCCACTGCCAGGAGGAGCAGGAGGAGGAGGCGCAGAGCAAAGGCCATGGTGCCTTGCCCACTGCCAGTCCTGCAGCTCTTGCTGCCACCACTGTCCTGACACCGCTGTCCTAATGTCAGCACCGCTGCTGCCACAGCAGTCGTGGTCAAGGACTGACTGCTCGGTCCTTGTGGTGCTGTGCAACCACGGGGCTCTGGGACCTCTGTGACCTCAGAGCCTGCTGTCACCTCAGCCTGCTGTCACCCCAGAGACTGCTGTGACCTCATGGCCTTGGCTGTACCCCCTGAGTGTTCTCCCATCTGTACTCCAATCTGTACTGGACTGATTGTAAATCTTTGACTTCATCAAAGGGTCATTGCTAAACAAAACCTTGGTTTTGCCTGCTGACATTGCTGGTCATGTTCTGTCCCATGAGATGCTCTTGATGGTTCCCTCTTTTCCTGGGCATGGCACTGGAGGAGGTCCAGGCCCAGGTGATGCCACTGAAGGAAATGTGCCCTCAGACCAGGGACACTCAACACAGACTCCCCCAGCCCCTCGGGGCCCCGCTGCTGGTCACAGCAGCCCCTGCCTGGCTCCTGCCTGCCCACACCGTGGTCAGCCCCGCCTGCTCCTGGACATGGAGCTCAGCCAGGGCTGGTGCTGTGTGGGCTTAGCTGGTGGTACCAGCCAGACACTGGGGTGACAGCTCCATCTCTTTATTGGAACAGAAGAGCTGTGTCAGGCCCTGCCCTGGCAGGAGGGACCCACCTACAGTCCAGGCCACAGAGCAGGGCGGGTCCCTTCAGGGACACAGGGCCTTGCTGTGGGTGGTGGCAGCATCTGCACAGCAGCAAGCTGGTAATGCAGCTGTGACAGGGACATCACGTATGGGCATGGAGATGCGAAATGTGTGGTGCAGGTGTCCCTGAAGGAGGTGTTTGGCCTTTCCTGTGAAGCTGCAGTGGGGAACCTGTTGAGAGAGGAGATGGCTGAGGCCCCAGCTGCAGCTGGCACACAGGGACCCTCTTGCACACTGGGAGATTCTCACTGTGCTCAAAGTTTCCCTCTGAAGACTAAGAGCTGAATGTGGATGGGCTTAGCAACTGGTCTGCAGCCAAACAATTGAGTTAGCAAAAGAAGAAATTGAGAAAATACAAGTTTATCCATAGCAAGGAAGAAAGCAAGGCCGTTAGCATGGAAACCAATAAAAAGGTGCATAAGGGGTATTTACAGTTGTAATAAATGGAATTGGTTCGTGCTAACTAAATTGTAACTGTTATTAAAGTTATTATTAGAAACAATCAAGAATCAGTGTTACAAAGCAGATGTACCCCTTTGCAGATGTTACATGTCAAAATTGAGGTACAGGATGGAGTTTAGAAGATAAATGGTGTCTCAAGACCAAAATGGCCTTGAGATGGTCCAAAATTAGAAGAAATTTAGGATTAGTAAACATAAGGCTAATTAGTAGACTAACATAACACAAGGCTTAGTACGCACTTGCAAACCTGTAAGGTTATCCAAAGGACAATGAGGAAGAAGAGAAGCCTTCACCAAAAGACCACCAAAAGAAGACTGAAGACCTCCTAACAACAAGTGAGGCATGTGCCGTGAAGAAAAGTGACGTATAATCAGAAAAATCGGAAATAGGAGGAAACTTACAGGAAACATTAATGAATATGTATAAGCATACAGTATATGAGTTTAGCTTGAAGTGCTTTGTTTTGAAGGTGAGGCAGGGTGGGAAGCCTCCGTACCCTGGTGGGTTTTGCTTATGCTTTAATCATACTTAATTACTAGTAGATTATATATATAAATTTTATTTTTTTGTTAAACTGTATTATTTTACTAAACTGCATTCTTTTACACCACACTATTATTCAGTTTAGTAAATTGTATTTGTTTTTAATTAAACTGCCATTAAGCCAAGGGACCTAGTTGTCAAAATTCTAATTTCATTTATAACAATATTTTAGCAAAGAAAGCTGGTACAACAACATTGGTATTTAAAAAACATGACGCAATATGAGCTATATTAACAAAGAAGGCACCTTACAGTGACAACATTCTACTGTTCAAACTGTAAAACATCTTTGTGTACTGATCAGGAGGTCAGGATTTACTCTTTACAATCCTGATGCTGAATGTCTCCTTAGGCTGTCTGGCCACAGAGAAGAATGAATCCCTTGCAGGCTGCCCCTGTTTGGACAACCTGCTCCTCACCCCGAGCCTCAGCATGTCTGACATGGCCCACCTGGGACAGACATCCCAAAACATTGATAACATTTCTCTTTAGAATTTTTCTTTATCATTAAAATCTAATTAATTAAAAAAATAAAATTTTATTATTTTATAATAATATTGTTCTGTATTTTTAGAACCTAATTTTTATATTTATATAAAAGAATTGATACATTTTTAGCAACTAAAAACATTATCATTCCTTGGTCAAAGTACCACAATTCCCTTCATTAATTAATTGATCACTATTTATCCCTCTTTATGCTAATTTGTCCTACTTTTAGTGCTTTGATCATATTTTTTAATCATTTTCTCAGACAGGGTAAAAGGGACCACTTTGGGGTCCATGGAAACTTTTCTGGGGAACATTTGGGGCAGTTTTGTGTCTGGGGAGGGAATTTAGAGAGAACTTGGTGGTCTGGAGGACACTTGGGGGAGCCAGGTGGGCACTTAGGGATTCTGTGGGACAATTCGTGGTCTGGGGGAGCACTTGGGCATCCAGGGGGGCTCTTGGAAGTCAGGGAGGGGAATCTGGGGGCCCTTCGGGGTCCGGGCGAGCACTTGGGGGGCTGTAACGGGGAATCTATGGGTCGCGGGGGATGATGTGAGTTGTAGGCGCCGGTATAATACGGTTTAATGGGGCCGCGGAGCATCACGGGAGTTATAGGCGCATCTCCAGTGGATTCCGGTGGGGCGTGGGGCATGACGGGAGACGGAGTCATGGCAGGAATAGTGTTCCATGGGCGCCGCGGAGCATGATGGGAGCTGTAGTCCAGGAAGTGGCTCGGAAGGCAGGTTTGGCGGTGTGGGGAAGCACTTGGAGAGCACTTCTGCGTCCGAGCCGTGGCTGCAGGTCCTCGGGGCGAATGTATACGGCTCGTGAGCACTTGGGGGGAACCTGGGGAGCTCTAACTGGGCCCTTTTGGGCAGGGGACACGGCAGGAGGTTTGGGCGCGGAACTGTGTTCTGGGATGATGGGAGATGAATTCCCAGCCGTGTCTGGAAGGGGCATCTGTTGGGTCGGGAGCATTCAGGGATCCAGGGATGCTTTGGAGGGTCCTGAACGGGTGCTGAGTGAACACTCGGGGATCTTGGAGGGTTTGGGGCACACTTATGGGACATATGGGGGGCGATACTGGGGTTCTGGGGAGTGCAGGGCATAATCCCAGTTTCTCCCAGTTCCTTCCAGCATGATCCCATTTGATCTCAACTCTCCCAGTCAGCCTCAGCACGATCCCATTCACTCCCAGTATATCACATTTGCCCCCAACCTGGTCTCAATTGCCCCCTGCAGCCTCCTACTCACTGCCAGTATCATCCCAGTATGATCCCAGTAAGATCTGTCTCCCTCAGTGTGATCACAGTCTCTCCTGGCATGGTCCCAGCTGCTCCCAGTATCATCCCAGTATGATGTCAGTACACAGCCAGTGCAATCTCAGCCACTGCCAGGACGATCCCAGGATGATGTCAGTACAAATCAGTCCCTGCCAGTGCTGCCGCTCCTGGGATCCCCCAGCCCTCTCTGTGTTCCCCCCTCCTGCATCTTCCCAGAGGAGCCTCAAGGGTTGGCAGTCCCCAGCCAGGGTCCCCAGCCAGCCCCAGGTTGGATCTGCAGCCCCCAATTTTCCCAATCTCCCAGCGGGTGGGAGCAGCGGAGAGCCCCACGCTGCCCATCCCGACCTATCCCAGCTCCATCCCCGCTCCTGCCGTGGGCTGTGAGGGGTTTGGGAATGGGTCACTGAGGTTGTCACTGCTCCTGGGGGAGGAGGGGGAGGGACAAAGGAAGATCATAGAAAGGAGAAGGAACCACAAATTCACGGGACCCTCAACAGCCTGGAGAGGAGCGGGGGGGAATCCTTGGACCCCCTGCACTCCAAAGCAGAGAATCAGGGGAGAAGGGGCCATGGGAATCCAAAAAGCCCCATCATCCCTAAATGAGGAGATGGAAACAGGGGAAACTTTTTGGATTCCTGGCACTCCCAGTAGCCTGAAAAGGGCAGGGACTGAGCAGACAGGGGAACCTGAGTGCAAGTGTAACCCCCAGCAGCTGAGACAGGGAGGAACCCCTGAACACCAAAGGCGAGAGACCAGAGATGGAGAGCTCCTGGGAGGCAATTTCAGGGCTGAATTTTGGTGTTTGGGAGGTTTTTATGGGCCCCAGATGACCGGTGACTTCTAGAGATGGACTTGGACTGAGAGACATTCAAAGTCAATGTACTCTTCCCCTATTTTACCCATACCAGGATTTCCCAGTCCTAAACCTTGTCCGGATGGAGAAGGAGGCTGTGAGAAAGAGGAAGATGCCCCAGGAAACCCAAGTAGGTGAGGAGGAAGTCAGTGCCCCTTTCCCCCTCTCTTCTGCTCCATCTCCCAGCCCAGCCTGGCCCCCGGCTGCAGGACAACCCCGCTGCCAACACCGTCCTGCCGGGGACGCACTGGGGGGATCTCCTTCCCCTTCCCTCTGGCACGGAGGCAAATCCCATCCTCTCCTTGTCCTTCCTCCCCCAGACAAGGAGCTGAGGATGGAGACCAGGGAGGAAAAATCCCTGCAGCAGAACCTCGTGGAAGAGGCCATTTTGAGCAGCTCCACAGCACAGAAATCCAATGGGGAGGAAAAGCCCCAGAGATCCCGCAGGAGGAGGGGCTCCAAACCCCTTTTCCTCTGAGGAGGAAAGACCCACCCTGTGCAGGGAAGGTGACCAGAGATCCAGCCGGGGCTCTGAGCTGGTGGTCCATGAGCAGCTTCAGGATGGGGAGAAGCCCTATGAGTGCTTGGAGTGTGGGAAGAGCTTCAGCCACAGCAACAGCCTGATCTGCCACCAAATGATCCACACCAGGGAATGGCCCTACAAGTGTGGGAAATGTGGGAAGGGCTTCAGCTGCAACTCCCAGCTCGTCATCCATCAGCACATCCACACTGGGGAGAGGCCCTACGAGTGTGGGGAATGTGGGAAGAGCTTCCGCCAGAGCTCCAGCCTCATTACCCACAAACACATCTACACAGAGGAACGGCCCTATGAGTGTGGGGAATGTGGGATAACCTTCAGGTGTAGGTCCCAACTGATCATCCACCAGATGATCCACACTGGGGAGAGGCCCTACGAGTGTCCCAAGTGTGGGAAGAGGTTTCAGACCAGCTCCAGTCTCCTCTAGCACCAGCGGATTCACACAGAGGAGAGGCCCTTCCGCTGCCCAGAGTGCGGGAAGGGCTTCAAGCAAAGCTCCCACCTCTTCAGGCACTGGCGCATCCACAATGGGGAGAGGCCCTATGAGTGTCCCCAGTGTGGGAAGAGCTTCTCCAAGAGCTGTAGCTGGGCCAGACACCAACAGAGGCACCACTAAGGGAAGCCCTGTGAGTGCCCCGAGTGAAGGAAGAGCTTCATGTGCTGCTCCAGCTCCATCCCCTATGGGAGGCCCCACGCTGGGCAGAGCCCTGATGACCCACGTTTCCCGTGATCTGCATTGGGAAGACAGTGTGTTGGTGGTGATTTTGTTTTGGCTCTAATATTCCTTTGATTCATCTTCATCCCTTTAAAATTTACAAAATTGGAGTAACAATCAACAGATTCATCAAAGGCATCTAAAACCTCACTTTTTACTAGTGCTTCAAGGGAATCTGGGATTCAGGGAGGTACATGGGAGGGTTTTGGGGGTTATTTGGTGTATTTGTCTCCATCTTTTGCCACTCAAGGAGATGAGAGAGTTTGATCTGTCACCTCAAAACCACTCAATGCCCCCCAAAAAATATTCATTCCCACCCACAATTACTGGATTCCACAGGTCCTCAGGGTGTAATGCCTTAAGTTTTAGCTTTCATATTTTTCATATTCTGCGCTGCCTAGGTTTGTAGTTTTGAACTTCATATTAAGTGTTGGTGAGCTCTCTTCACAGAGGAGGTAGACAAAACAATTCCTTTTCTAGCTTGATACTAAGGGCAGTTGTTACAAGTTTCAGGCCCAAAAGCATAAACCAGGGTGGACTGAAGAGAGAAAACAAGAAGGACAGGGCTTCGTCATCTGAAGCTGTAATTGGACCATGAACCCAAGTATGGTGATGGACCTCAACTTCTAAAAATGTGAGACCTTGTGATCAGTTGTCCATTTTTGTGACCATTTTTGCTCCATCTTGGGTGTACTTTTGGCCAGGCTCTTGTACTGCCCAAGGTGTCTCCTTTAAGGCCTTTAATAAACTTTATTCTTAACTTTGTCTAGCCTCTGTTCTAGGTCAGCCTTCTGAAGGCATCAGGTGGAATGGGATTGGAAGGGGATTGGGCCAAGTGGGATGCAAATCAGGAGGGGTGAGATGGGCATTGGGTGGGGCAGGATGGATGTGATGGAGTTTGGGAGGTGTGAAATGGGGGAAATAGGGCTTGGGAAGGGGGTCTTGATGTCAAGCAGGGATGGGATGGGTTGGGATTGGGACTGGGGAGGTGGGGTGGGGTCTGCAATGAGACAGTCAAAGTTTGGGGATAATGAACAAAGGGGGAGCCCATTACTGAGTGAGTTTTTGGATATTCCACGTTCCTGCAGAGATTTGGGGGTATCTTATGATTCTGAGGTGGTTTTGGGGCACTCCCCAAGTCTTAGGGGGTTCCTGAGAGCAGCTCCATGAAGCCCCACTGCCAGGAGTGGTTGCCATGGGCATGAGCTCAGAGCTGTAGCCAGAGTGCATTGCCTCAGTGCTGGAGAGCAGAGAAATGATGAATGGCCCCAGACATCTCCAGTGTGCGTTTGGTGTCAAGATGAAAAATGAGGGATGAGACCACTATCCTTTGAGATGATTTATTGCTCAAATAGTTCGATAAGATATCAGTCTCAAGGCATGAGATTAGTAGAGGAGCAACAAGTCAGCCATAGCTTGTGGAAGTCAGAGTTTCTTCTCTGCACAGAAATATATAACATTTTGGTCCAATAGGCCAATGGAAAACTGTTCAGACTATTCACTGAGTCCTCATAGAGGTATAGTGAACATTGTTTATTTCTATCTTTAGCACACTTTTGTAGGGTCTGACAGGGTTCGCGGGGCTTAACAAGCTACTATTGGTTAACACATATTGTTTACATTCTTTTGCATGTACACCATGCCATTGTTTTTCTTTATTCTCGCTGTTCCAGGAGAGTTTCAAGGACACTGCCTTTAATATTGTCACCTGAATTAAAAGCTGGGTTGTGCAGACAGGCTTTTACTAAAATATCATGCTTTTACTCTATTAAAGTATTTCCTTACATAGGGAATATACATACAGTAAATACAGGATATGTTATAATACACAGAGTCCTAAGATCTTTCTTTTGTTGCCCAGGGTGTGCAGGGCATACGGGAAGAGACGGAAATGGGTGCTTGTGCTCAGCAACCTGTCAGGGCATGCCGTGGTGCAGGGAAAATGGCCAGAAGCCCCTTGGCTTTTGGTGGTTCTGCGGAAGGCACAAGCCCTGTCCCATCCAGGAAGCGCCATCTGTGTCCTGCTGCCTGTGTGGTGCTGGCTGGGTTGCTGAGGGCTCCCAGGTGCCTCTTGATCCAGCTCCTCTGGAGCTCCTGTGGGGCTGCAGCGCTGCTGCTGGGCCAGGCTGGGGGAGACGCTGAGGGAACAGGGCACTGGGAGGCTGTAAATGGATGAGGGGCTGTGGAGGCCCAGACGGGACAAAACCATGGGAAGGCGTGAGGGGGATATGTGGAGGCTGGAGGCTCCAAGGGGACAGGAGGCCCCTGAGGGGCTGGGGTGGTGGGAAGACCTGAGGAATTGGGTGTCAGAGGCCATAAGCAGCCCCCGGGCAGCCGCCTTGTTCCTGACACCCAGCTGCTCCAGTGCTTCCACAAAATGTCTCCCAGGCCTGCAGCAGAAGCCCTCAGGGCTGGGACACCACCCCTCCAGGAGGGTGGGGACAGCCTAAGGTGCCCAGGCTGGGCTGGCTGGGGACATGGAAGGCAGGGGGGTGCTGCCAGGCCACGGCCACTGGGTGCCTCCAGGAAGGGGCAGTGGGCAGAGGCAGGGCTGGCCACCAGCCCAGGCCCTCACGGCTGCCCAGGCCACGGTGCTGTGACCGAGGCCCCCCTGACACAGAGCTCAGGGCCCACAGAGCTGCTGCCACCATGGGGAGGGTGGCGATGTCTCCTCGAGCAGGGCTGCAGAGTCGCTGCTGCTGAAGAGGCTCTGGAGCCACAGAAACAGCAGCAGAGTGGGCACAGGAACAGCAGCACCCCAAACATCGGCACCTGCACAGTGAGGCGTCCGCAGCAGCCGAGTGCCAAACAGGGGGAGGCTGTGGGCACAGCTGCCTTTGGCTTGGCAAAAGCCTTCAGCAGAATTGGCCACAATGGCTTTCTCTTCACTTGCAGCCTCACAGCAACACTTGGCAGCTTCAGCTGCAGCCTGTGCCCGTGACTGACTTGGATGGCCGTGCTTGAGGGTGGGCTCGCCTTCCACACTCAGGTGTCCCAAGGCAGCGGCATTGGTGCCATCGTGAGAGAGAGACACTGATGAGGTTCAAGCCTTGTGCCACACCTGTCCTCCCTCTCTTCTGTGAAGGCATCTTAATGACAGAGGCGTCAGCTCTGAAACTAAACCCTGGACTTGCTTAGAACTAAGGAAGAAGCAGCAGGCACTGAAAAAAAGCAGGGACTTACACGGCTCAGTTTTGCTGTCCACTTGGGGAACCACAGAATTCCAGAGCACTTTGTGTTGCAAAGTATTATAAACATCATCCAGTTCCAACCACCCTGCCATGGGCACAGGTGGTGTGCAGACACAACTGTCACTAGAACTGGAAGAACACTTCTCCATGTTGACCTTTTCTTCTCCTGGATTTCAAGCAAAGATGAAAAAATCATCTGGTGAATCACAAATGAATATTGTAGCTCACAGAATTAGGAGCAGGAGTCTCCAGTGGCCCATGGTGTGTCCATTCAACCATTGTTAGATCGTCCAGTTGGACTCAGCCCGGTGCAGCCTGGGCACAGGCACCAGGCTGGTCCATTTCAGCATCCCCAAGTCTTTGTGGTTCCCTGTGCACCCATTGCCTCCTGAATCCATTCTTGAATTCCCAGTTACTGCTGTGCAGGACATGAGAACACAGGAATAGCTTGTTTGGCTCATTCTTGTGTTCGCTGCTCCTGCCTAAAGTAATCATCAGGACTACATGCTGATGTAAAGATATAGCCAAACAGCAAAGATTTTTTCTTTAATGTCTAATACTAAAACCTTGTGTGACTGTTCAGACACTCTAAAATCCAGGGTGAAAATGACAGCTTTGGTATGGAAGAATCCTAGAAATTTTGACATGTGATTTTTCTAGTCAAGGATTTTAATGCCAATGCGGAAACTACAAAAATATTAAAACTTCTCATTTGCAACCCCTTTGAAATGGCATCAGCACACTTACAGGAGACAGGGTGTGACAGCAGGGACAGTACTTGGCAGTTCATGGCTTCAGATGTGGGAGATAAATATTTTGCCTGGGTTCAACCTGAAGTTCATGTTTTCCCAGGGTTTTGATTGACTGGTCATTGCCGGTAAATTTAATAAATGCAAAAGGATGTAAAAGCACAATTTCTGGAGAATGTGCACCTGGGAGAAAACTGGGAGAAAACCTTGAACACAGCCAGCAGGCTCTGGAAAAATTTTAAAAAGTTAAAATTAAAAAAAGATGTAGCTCTGTGATTGTCCAGGCAGGACTTTTTGTGTCTGGGGAAAATGTCTGCCTTGTACCAGCTGCACACAGACAGACAGGCAGCAACTGAAGCCTTGAACATCAGAGAGTGGGCTAATGTTTCTCCCAGAAAAACAGACCGAAGATCAGACTGAAATGTGACAGTGCCTCCGTACAATCAAACCATCCTAGGAAACTCAGCAGCTGATGGTGTTTTTGTGCTACTGCAAACCCCTTCCATGGAAAACCTCATTCCAGGAAGGAGCAACATCATCTGACAGATAGCAAGTGGGCAGCAGTAGCTCCAGGAGCTTCCTGCAGGAAGGAGCCCAGCCCCCAATGCACATGGGCTTTGGCTGCCCTCTGGCACAGAAGCCCCTCAGAGGCACAGGTCTCTGGGGCAGGAGATGGGCACCAGCACTGCCAGGGCTCGGGGGGTGGCAGGTCTGCCTCGGTGGGGACTCTGCCACACCTGCTGATTTCAGTGCTGGCCGGGCCCCAGGGCTCAGAGCAGCATTTGTGCCCTGGCCCACACGTTCCATGTCTGTGTCACACCTGCAAGTTTAGAATGGTCACCAGACAGGACGTGTCCCAAGAAGGCCGTACCAGCTTCTACCCTTCCATCTGTGGCTGCATCGGCAGCCCTGGGGGCTCCTTCTGCTGCCCTGAGCCTGCAGAGCAGGACAACATTTGCTGATGGTTTGAGGCGTTCCAAATATCCTGTTGGGCTGTCTTAGACACTTTGGGCAAGGGATTCCTTCCAACCTGGGCCACTTAGGGGGGGATGGGGGCTGCCCCAGGGCAGAGGGCGGTGTGTGCAAGGGCCCTTTGTGACACGGCGCAGCACGGTCACCATGGGATGGAAATGGACAGGGTGTCAAAGGGCCCTTTGTGACACATGGTGACATAGGAGCTGGCGGTGACAGGGCCACACCACAGTGCTCGGTGCATGCGACAGGACAGGACGCGCCAGAGTGGTGCTGTGAGGAGCCCCCACACAGCGCACTCATTTGTGTCTGACCTGGAGCTTTTCCGAGGCTTTACTCCTACAGGTGACCTTGTGGAAAGACTGCGGGACTCGGTGGCCGTGGCCTTCCCGAGGCTTTTCTTTTGCAGGTGTCTGCAAGGCCGGACTGTGGGACTTGGTAACCCAGAGCTTTCCTGAGGCATCTGCCATCCTTCTGGCCTGTGCCCTCAAGGTGAGACTGTGGGACTCGGTGACCAGAATCATTTAAGAGGAGTCTCCTGTCATTGTGGCAGGAGCCCTCAAGACCAGACTGCAGGACTTGCTGTCCTGTAGTCTTCCTGCAGCATCTCTACCGCAGGTGTCTTCAAGGCACAACTGCAGGATTTGTTGACCCAGAGTTTTCCCAAGGCATCTCTCTTTAAGGTGCCCTCAAGGCCAGACTCTAGCATGGCAGGCAGATTCCTCAGCCTCTTCAAAGTGGTCAGGGGGAAAAGGAAGAAGGACACTGGAGCTGCTCCAGCACAACAGCCTGAAGAGCCGGAGCAGTTCCAGCCACTGCAGGATGGTGAGTGGCAGAGCTGGGCCACAGGGCTGATGGCTGCAGCCAGCTTGGCCCCATCCCATCCCACCTGCTTTGGACATGCCCACAGACAGAATGGAAGAGGGGCCAGGGCTGCCCCACCCCCCACAGCAGCCCTGCTCCATCCCCTGGCACATCCCAGGGCTGTCCCTGCCTGGGGAGTGCACGGCTGGGCTGTGTTCTCCAGCCTCTCCCACAGCCCCTCAGCTCTGGCTGCACTCGCTCTTTGCCAGATGCAGCCATGGACCGGACCCAAGAGCAGGACCCCTCCCGTGGCCGCTTCCGCAGAACGCTGAAGGTACCTGCAGCCATCCCCACCTGGGCTGGGCCTGCTGTCACTGCTCAGCTGAGAACTGCACTTTTAGCACTCCATGGAACATGCCTAGCTTCTCTTTGTTCTCCTGCAGATGTTCCGGAAGTTTGTGCCCATTCAGCGCAGAAAGAGCAGTACCACAGCAACTGAGAGCACAGCCAAGCCTGACTCTGGGCTGACCGAGCTCCAGGCAGAGCCTGATGTCAGCCCAGATTCATCTGAGCTCTCAGAAAAGTTTGACACCGCAGTGACTGAAAACTGGGAAGAGGCTTTTCTCATGTCAATGACTGAGGATGTGGCTATCACAGACACTATCAGTGGAGAGACTCAGGGCCTGACAAAGACTGAAACCAGCCCTGATTTGGCTGAGCACTCAGAAGACTCTGACAGTGCAATGAATGATCACAGGCCAAGGACTGACGTGGAAGTGACTGAGGACATGGCCATCACCAACTCCAGCACTGGTGTGGCCATCACAGACACTGTCAATGAAGAGACTCAGGGCATGACAAAGACTGAAACCAGCCCAGATTTGGCTGAGTGCTCAGAAGACTTTGACAGTGCAATGAATGATCACAGGGCAAAGGCTGACATAGAAGTGACTGAGGACGTGGCCACCACAAACGCTGACACTGGAGTGGCTCAGGACATCGCAAATACTGACACCATGCCCACTCCCACAATTATTCATGCTCCCTCTACAGATTTCTTTGAGGAGAGAGGATTTGCTTCTCAGCAGGTACCCAGCCTGGGGCTAGGGTTGGAGGCCTCCCAGGGTCGTGTGTCCCCTCAAGCCATGGCCACTGGGCCCCCTCAGCCTTTCAGGCCAGCACAGTGTGGTGGGAAGGGAAGCACTTCTTGGGGGAAGCTGGGGAAGCTGATCCCTTTTACAGTGCTCCAAGTCTTTCCCATGCCTCCTCCAGGTGCCAGTCATGGTGAAAAACATTCACCAGAGTCTCACATCCCATGTCACTGTGGGTGCCAGGCTGGCCACGAACATTCTGAAGCTGGCTGAAAAACACCCTGTTGATGTGGTGCTGACCCTCCTGCGCTGTGCCCCATCATGTGACAGGTATGGGGCCCACGTGCCTTGAGAGCTCAGGGCTCACCAGCCTTTAGGGCCCATTGCCCTGCACAGCCTGTCCAATGGGCTCTGCCCAACAGGCAGAGAGGTCCAGGAGCCTTGGGCCCCTCTGTTTCTCCAGGCTGCTGCCAATGTTCCCTCCCTGCCCCTCAGGGCACTGGGGCTTTGTCACTTGGGCTCCCACAGCTGCATAGGTCATGGTGCTATGACTGAGACACCCCTGATACAGAGCTCTGATCCCACAGAGCTGCTGCAATGATGTGGAGAACTATCGCCACGTCGGGACCAACAATGGAGAAGGTGCTGGCAATACTGCTCTGTGTGATGGAGGATTGGCCTCTGCACAGCATGTGCACCTCCGATGGGGACAACAAGACTGTTTTTTCCCTGGCTGTGAGTTTATGGGCCCTTGCTCAGTCCCAGATCACCTCTCCAGCAGCTCTCCACCCTCTCCCTGCCTCTGCGAGTGCTGGGCTGAAACCTGGGCTAGGGGCAGGCTCAGGGGACACCGGGCCCGCTGCTCCCCCTGCGTCTCCCCTTGGGCCCTGCCCCATGGACACCTCGGCACTGAGCACTGTCTTTGGGTGCTTCTTTTGCAGGCAACTCTGGTGCTCTGGGTGATTATCCAAGTGCCTGAGTGCCACGAGGCCATGATCCTTTATTCCGCCCGCCTGTTTGTGGCTCTGCTGTTCCATGTTGTCATCACCACCCAGCAGATGCCACCAGTGGAAGTTGACATCTTCTGGAGAGCATGCCAGGAGGAACACCGCCTTCCCAGCAACCCCAACAGGTGCCAGTCCTCCTGTCCTTCCCATGCCTTTGTAGACACTGCCAGTTTTCCCAGTGTGACCTGGGCTTTGCTCTGCACACAGGTTTGCAGTGCAGGCCATGAAGGCTCTGCTCTGCTGTTTGCACTATGATAGTGAGTTGATGGCTATGGAGCGCAAGCGTGGCTGGGACACGCTGCTCTGTGCTGACACCCAGCACTATGCCGTGGGTCTGTTGGCCAGGTGAGACCCCCTTCTCCCCACTACCTCCAGCTTTTGTGCCCGGTGCCTGAGGTGTCCCCCACAGTCCCTGTGGTCCTGGGCCAGAGGGTCACTGAGGGACGGCTGAGCAGACTGGAAAAGGCCGGGAGAGGATGCCCAGAAGGAGCCACCTCCCAAAGTACCCACAGTCCCTCCAGGGATGCTGAGGAAAGACCAGACCTCAGTGAGTCATTCCTAGGAGAGGTTTGCCCTCCCCACCTCAGGGTCTTGGTGCCTTTTTCCCCTCTTCCAGGGAGATGCACGGTGCCTCCCTATCCTTATGTTCTGGGATTGCACTCCGCCTGCTCCGGCTGCTCAGCAGGGAGGAGCCATGCTGGGATCTGCCCTTCCTGCCATTCCTTGTGGAGGTGAGCTTGATGGCCAGCACTACCTCACTGACCTGCCTCTCAGCTCTCTGCCCTTGCAGCAGCTGCCACAGCTGCCTGGGACAGTGCCTGCTCCCTGTGCTGCTGCCTGGACCCAGCCCTGTGTGGTTCCAGGCTCCTGCCAGCTGGGTCCCCTGTCACTGCCCTGTGCCTTTCAGGTCCTGGATTGCCTGGACTTGCGTGAATGTGGTGACAGCATCCTGGAGATCATGTCAATGCACCTGCAGAATGAGTGCAGGCAGAGGCGTCGCCTGGCGCTCAGAGGCCTCATGGTGCTCAGCAAGGATCCCTCGATGGTGAGGACAGGGCAGCAGCTGAAGCTGTGCTGGGGAAAGCAGCTCCTTGTGCTGGCTGGGCTTCGGGAGCTGAGGCAGCTGCCCCCAGCTCTCCTGCCTCACCTGCCTGAGTGCTTTGGGACAGCCCTTTGGCCTCTGGGCCCAGCGGCAGCAGAGTGGGGTTGCAGTGCCAGGGCCGTTCATGGCTTCTCATCACAGCCTTGTTTCCCACACAGGCCATAAGAATGTGCAGCCTGTCTCAAAGCCTTCTGGAGCTGCTGGGTGATGCAGACAGAGATGTGCTTGGCATGACCCTCCATGTGTTCACTAATATGCTCAAGAACAAAGACATTCTGATATCCAGTACCACTGCCCCAAAGCTGGCTGAGGCACTCCTGCTGCTCTTTGACCATGTAAGGCTCTGTACACGAGCACTGGCTGCTGTACAAAACTTTGTGCTTGACAGATATTTGGGCCTTCACCCAGGTGAGCCTGGAGTAATTGGTATTAAGTTCTTTTTCTCTTCCTTCAGGACCACAGCCATGTGCAGCTGCTCTCCCTTGACCTCTTCTTCAACATGATGGACTTGGTAATGGATGAGGGAAAAAAGCCCATGGAGAAGATTTTAAGCCAGAGCCTGATTCCCCTCTTCATCCACTGCTATGATGAGAACCAGCATGTGGCGAAGGTCAGGTTTTGTGTGATGCTGGTGCATCCCTGGGAGGGGCATTGGCTTCCTCATGCCCTAGAACCTCCCAGGCTGCAGCCTCCTCTGGGCCCTGTCACCCAGACAAGAGTCCTGTGCCCTTGGCTGCATTGCCATCTCTGCATCTCTGCTGCTCTCCAGGCCTCTCGGAAAACGCTGATTCGTGTGGCCGAGTTCCTAAAGAGGAGGAATCTCAAGCAGCTGATGAAGAAGGAGCAGCTGTCGAACTTTGCAGAGTGTCTGGTAAGTACAGCCTGGAAGCCCCAGCCTCAGCCTGGAGAAGACCCTTGGCCCCAGCACTCAGTGTGTGGTGCTGGCATCTGTGCCCCTGCCCAGTGCCGCACCCAGGGGCGCCAGCCTGCGCTGCACACACCGCTCCCTTCCCTGGGCCGCACACGTTCTTCTCCAGGCTCCCGTGGCCCCGAGCCAGGTGCCAATGGAGACCTTGGTATGCGGATAGAAAAACTCTATAACTCACAGAGTAGTTATGAGAGTAGGTATGAATTTATTCAGTGCTGAGGTGCATGGGGGATATCTCCTCCAAAAGCATGCACACCTTGGAGACTTGTTTCTCCCTTTTTATTCTCTACAAACCAGGGTTACACAGTATGCCTAATACATATTCATTTGCTAACCCTGCCTTTCCCTGCTTCATACTAAAATTAGTTCCACGCCTATTTGCAGCTGCACACTGCTCCTTGTTGGTCACTCTGGTGGTCGCCTGGGGGTCTTTAGGGCTGAAGTCAGCAATTTTCCTGCAGCTGAACTTTTCACCTTGTCTTTTTGTGCATGCTCCTTTCAGTTCTTTTGAACCCTCTCTTTCCATTTCTTGTGGCTTAGGGGTCCAAAAGAATCCAAGGAACCCCCCTCATCCTATGGTGCATTTATGCTTGCATCCTGTTTACGTATTCTAGCTCTTTATCTCATCCTGCAGTCTTAATTCTCTTCCTGCTCTTATGGGAGCAGTCAGCATTTCACACGGGTTTTGTAGCCCCTTCTTTTACTCAAGGCAATTTTTATAAATGATTCCTAATTCCTAATTTCTCTGTTTCACCCTGGCCCACTGGGGCTGTGGGCCGGGTCGGCACCGCGGCTCCCCAGGCAGCACCCGGCCCTCTGCCCCCTCCAGAGCCCGGCGCCAGCGGCTGCTGGCCGGGCCTCAGGGCTGGGCGGGCACGGGAGGCCGGGGCTGGCCGCAGGCAGTGCCCGACCGAGGGGCACAGCCCGCGCCAACCCTTCCCTCCTGCCGCTCTCTGCAGCTGGCACAGGACGAGAGGCGAGCAGCTGAGCACCTGCGCCGGGCCCTGCCGTACCTGCAGAGCCCACAGGAGTCCCTGCGAGCGGCGGCCATCAGGTTCATCGGTGAGCCACGAACCTGGCTGGGCTCCCTCCCCGCCCCGCCGCAGCTCGGCCCCAGCCGCGGCTGCTGCCCCGGCATCCGGGCCCGGCGCCCTGGAGCCCCGGCTGCCCGCGGGGCTGCTGCCAGCCTCTGGCAGCCGTGCCCTTGGGCTGAGTCAGGATGCGGCACGGGCCCGGGCTGAGCCCTGCCGGGGGCGGGAGGGCGTGTGGCCCCAGGGCTGGCAGCGCCGCTGGCAGGGAGCTGTGCCGCTGGGGCCCTGACAGGCTCTGTGTTCCCAGAGATGGTCGAGGTGCCAATGAGGGGGCAGCAGGAAGAGCTCTAGGCCTTCAGTGAAGGGTGAGTGAGTGCTGTCCTTGGGGGCTGGCGTGGGGAGCTGCAGTCTCTGCCCTGGCCACTGAGGGCTTTGCTCCCTGTGTGGACAAGGGGCGGTGTGGGCAGAGCACAGAGAGATTTCAGGGACGTGGGGCGGGGGATTTGGCGGGTGTGGATTCGTGACCAGGACCTTGCAGCTGATCCCGTTGGCCACTCCCCTCTTGTAACTCTGGCAAGAGCAGGCTGGGATGGCCTTGGCAGGACATTCTCCTAGGATTCCCACAGATGCGGGCTCTGATTGTGGCTCTGTTCCTCTCTCTTCCAGCCTTTTAAGCCCTGAGGAGGAATGACAGCCCTTCCCAGACAAACACAGTAGCTCAACTGATATTCAGTGAAAGAGCTGCAGAAGTACACTCATCTGCTGGCTCAGAAGAAACAGTGTTCATTGAAGACCTCCAGATACCATGGAAGATGAGAACACCTTGACACCAGAAGAGACCAGCTGGAGCTCCAGGCACAGCTAATGATTGGCACAGCTGAGCCTGTGGGAAGCTCATGTGGCTTCAGGCCTCTCCCTGCCTGTAGATAGTTCCCTCCCTGCAGCCCTCAGACACTGCCCACTCCTTCTTTTTCCCTTCCACTCTCCCTCCCTTTTGACAGCTCCATCCCCCCAGCCCTCAGACTGTGCCACCCCCTTTTTTGCCTCTCAGCTCATCCCTTTGCTTTGCCTTCCAGCAATAAACAGTTTGGCTTTTTCACTTAACGTGCATCTATGTGGAGCTGAAGGGTCACAATTCTGGAGTTCTGTGACACAAATCCTGAGCCCTGAGACACACGGGCCCCTCCTGCTGTTCTCTTCTGCACTGTGTTTTGTTCAGAGATGCAGAGGAACGAGCGCAGATCAGGCTGGATAGGTCCCTGTGCTGAAGGTCCAGTTCCACAACATTGTGGAGTTAAAGGTCTTGCTGAGCACCCTGAGCCTTGGATTTTGGAAGAGCCAAGCTGAGTATGCCCTGAACCCTGCTGTGAGGGGTTCTGTGTCAAGCATCCACAGATGGCAAAGGAGCTTAGAATGCCTGAGGCTTTCAAGAATAGCTTCCTGAAAGCACAGTAATGCTCCATCCCTGCTCAGGATCAGGAAGAGGGCAGAACCAGAGAGCATCTGGGCTTAACAGGGAGCTGTGGGTGTGTCTAAGAGCAAATGAAGCAGCAGCACAGTGGCCGAGACTCGGACGCACAACCGTGCCGGCGTCCGGAGCGCTGTCAGGCAGTGCCGGGATCCCGGCTTTGGTTCTGGGCCCCACAACTGAGGAACTGCAGCCCCTGCCTCAGAGCCTGTCAGAAAGCCAAGCAAGTGAGACCAGAGGGAGGGCATCCTTCCAGTCTCTCTTGGGCATGGCCACAAAACAGCTCCTGCTCCTTCTTCCTCCGCCTCTGTTTGGGCTCTGCTGTTACAAATGGAGACAAGTTTAGACAAGTTCTGCCTTTGTCTCAGCTTTGTGGCAGCAGCTCATTTTGAGGCAGCCTGCACCCCAAATGTCTCTCATTCACAAGTTCTTAAGAATGGCTGATTTGGTTTATTATAAAATGAATTCTTTATTGAATTGACAAAGGATTAACACACATCAGACTTTAAATAGACCACTTAGTACATAGGACAAAACAAAAAGAGCCACTACTAGATCAAAAATACAGTGGACAATAAAGGGTACCTTGTTATAAATCCATGTTGTGATACTGGCTTTTGCAAGTATTAAGATGAATGCTGTATGTTCTATGCTTTTGCAATGTCTTTTTCTCCTGCTAGCAAGTTTTAGGCATAGGTCAAGAAGAATTTTGGATGTTAGGGCAATGTCCTGTCTGTGCAAAGCAAGATAACCTCCAGGAAACAAATGATGGGGCCCAGGCTGCTATCAACACTGACCACCTGCAGAAGAAGGAAGCCCAGCCCAAATAAAAATGTGCTAAAGGGAAATAAAATCTGTAAGACACATGCTCTAAAAAGGCGGATTCAGGGTGTAGAGATGCAAAATACTTTTTGGAAAAATATGAATATGCATTAAAACCCCACAGCAGAATGGGAGTGTTCCAAAGATATCAGGTGTGTTCCTGGCAACGCACCAGGATACCCTGGCTGTTTTAACCCTTTGCTTTATTGTCTTTGTCTCCTAATTGTCTTTTTGTTTATATTAAACCTTTTATAATTTATTAAGTGAGTGAACCTCGTTTTTCACAATAGGAAGGAGTTCTTCACAGAAAGGCTGATTGGGAATTGGAATGGGCTGGCCAGAGGGGAGGTGGTGGAGTCACTGTGTCTCTCTCCAGTGGTGTGGGGGAGTGACATCAATCTCTGTGCAATAACTGATTTTGCTTTAAAATAATTGCTTCAAAATTGCTTCCTGTTCCACCGTGAGTGTCTGTGCTGGTTTGTATTAGTTGATAGTTGGTGAGGAGGGAAGAAGCCACCCATGCAAATGCTTTTTCTAGGAGGGGGCTGCTAAGAGCTTCCTCTGTGCTTAGCAAAACCAATAGCTGGCTGGCTCTGAGAATTGACAACCTATGAAACCATTTAGAAGCTGGATTCTCCTCTGTGAAATCCACATTTTAAAGACAGTCAAGCCGAGGAAAGCTCTCTGTTGTTTCTAGCTGTGAAGAGTTAACTGGGTGCTGGTCACGCCGGCCCTGCTCCACCCTGGCCTGCACCGAGCTGGGCTCCGCCAGGCCCCCTTCACCACAGCCCGCGCAGCCCCAGCGGCTGCCAGGCACAGGGAGGGGAAGCCATCGGCCTGCAGCTGAAATTGAAGGAAGCAGGGGCCTGGGACCAGCCATGCAGGCAGAACAGCCATGACTGTTCTGGCTGGGCCCCCTGAGATCTTTGCACAGCTCCAGGGCAGCCTGAAATTCATCACTGTGACTGCTTTTGGACCAGGCAAAAACCATCATGATCATCTGCAGGCCTGGGTGAGATATTAACTATTTCAGTGCACAGATGAGACCTGCAGACCTCGATCCTCCCCTTGGGTGAGAGAAAAGGACAGAGTGAGGATATGTAGAAGACAACATGAAGACGCCAAAGTCAGTAAAGAAGGAGTCAAGTCCCAGATGAAAGGAGAATGAGGAGATGCCTTAGTATTGGGGCTGAAAGTTCTTTTGGTACGGCCATGGACATGGACTATGATACACTAAAATATCCCCTTTAATTCATTAGAAAATATGGAGAGATGGAGTGTTCAAACTCTAAACATGGGCAGAGGCCTGTAAGAAACGGTCCAGAGTTTCCCTCATCTGCCTCATAATCATTGCAAGAACAGAGACTGAGACCCTGAAGACACCAAGGGACTTTGTGCAGGGGTTCTGGCCTGGTTGAGGTGGAAGCTTGCCAGGCGATTGTTTGCAGGCGTGCTTGCTGTGCTGTCAAGGTACACTGCCTTCATTCCTGCTGGTGAGCAGGGACTTGTAAGGAGCGGCCTGTTCTGTACCTTACACCTGCTTCCCAGAGCAAGGGGTCTCATCAAAATAGCCGAGGAATTTCCCCACCTCTTGGCCAGCTGCCCCTTGCTTTGAAACAGACTGTAAAAATGACTTTTCCAAGTTACTTTCTTTGAGAGAGATGTCTCCATGGAAGAAGACACCGGCGACCCTGTCTTGTCCGTTGGTAGCTATAACCCCCCCCCCCCCCTTTTTTTCTCCTTGCATTTTGCCTCTTTATCCCTCTCTCCCTCTCTCTCTCCCTGTCCTCTATCGCATCACCCTTGTTGCTGGCACTAAAATAAAGACGCATTACTGCTGTTGTGATTTAAACTGAAATCCTTTGGTGTCCTTTTTGCAATCTGAGATCAAACGAACCTCTCATGACTCCCACTTGTGTTAGCGGATCGTGACACTCGGGAGCGGGGTGACCCAAGGTGCGGCTTAGAGCAAATGCTCCACGGCACGAGGATATTGGTAGGCGCACGGTGGAGACAAGGATGAGGAGGAGATCTCCAGTATGGGTTCCAAAGGCTTTTACTCCACTGGAGCATCCAGGGACTGAAGACCAAGAACACAACTGAGTGTGGGTTTTTATATGGGGGAGGCCAGAGGGAGGGTACAAAATTTTAACCAATCGGAAGAAACTATGGGAGGAGTGGAAGGTTCCATTCAACAATACAATAGGGGAAACAAGGGGAGCAGAGTGGGTCACATGGGCCAATGGGGAATTGGAGATTAGGGGATTTCCAGAGGGGCGGTTCAGGTAGGAGGCTGGCCTAAGGGAAGACTGACAAATGGGTGTAATGACAGATGGGGAACATGAGAAAACAAGGGCTGGGCTTGAGGCAGGTTGGATTGATAGGTGGGTAGGAGGATACAAACTAGGAGCAAACCAATGACTTAGGGGAATAATTGGAGAAACCATTCAAACAAAGCAGACATCACAACAATAGAACTGTTAACCATTACAGGAGGTGGCATCTTCAAGAGGCGATGGCATGTGAGTGAGCTCTTGCCACATTGACACTCATTGTTCTACGTAGAAAGGGACATTGAGAACTTAACCTCCAGCATTCTCCATGGATCTCAAACTGTCATGTGCCAGGGCTTCCAGATAATCCATGTTCTGATATCAATCTAGACGGGAGCACAGATCAGAAGTCTTTCCATGGTGCCCCCAGTGGAGCCGTGTCCGCCTTTGTCTGTCAGGAAAAGGGATGCGGGAAAAGTGGGCAGGTGCCACCCTGCTCTATTTGTGTGCCAGGCCTGAGCCTCAAGTGTTTCTGGTTTCTTAGCTAATTTCTCCCTGGCTCCTCTTTAATATGAGCAAGAGAAGAGCATCGCACAGTCCAGTTTGACAAATAAGGCTTGTGCACAACTGAGTGCTTCCACTAAATTAAAAACCCATGGTGCTTGAAAGCCAACCTTCTGTTTGCTCAGGCCTCCTCACCTCTGTAGATGAGGTGACTTTATGCTGCTGGTATGTGGGTTTTAGGAGTATGTGGGTTTTTATCTGTGATAGAGGTGAGGAAGTGTTGAACTCATTCCAATGAGCTGGCCAAAGCAGTGACTTTAGTGTCTCTTTGGCTGGGAAGTAGCACTGGCCTTGTTGAACGCAGCAGCACGAGCAGGGCTCCTCCAGCAGCAGGGACACACCATGAACCAGGAGGGGACCGTGGTACCAGAGGGGACTGTGTCACCAGAGGGGACTGTGGCACCAGAGGGGACTGTGGCACCAGAGGGGACCGTGGCACCAGCCGTGCCCAAGGCCTGAAAAGGGTGGCAAAGTCAGGTGGTGCTGCCTGGCTGTATGAACAGCTCAGGCAGGGCGTGGTGAGGAGCCAGATCTGGGGGCCATCCAAGGAGTCCTGTCAAGAGCAAATGGTTCTAATATTCTCTCTGGGAAAAAAAAAGGGGCAATCTTTAGAGTGAACTGAAGTGCTAATAAAGATTTGCTCACATATGGTGGGGTTTCTCTGCAAATGGGCTTTGATGGGAAATTTCTGACGACATTTAGTTTTGCTCTTTAAGTTGAGCACCTGAGTAGCTTTGTTGAGGAATGGAGAATTGTTTGTAGATCAGTATTTTCTCAGGAGGAGCCTTACATTTTAGCACAGGAGGAAGGTAAGGCAAAGGTTTAAAATCTTTCCCCTCTTGAAGTGACACACTTTCTGAGGAGTCTCAGGAGAATTCCCCTCAGCCACTGCCAGGGCTGTTTGCCTCTTCTGCAGGCTCAGGATTCTGGGAGTTCCAGGAGCCTCAGCTGCCATGGTATTTTCCTCTGAATATTTCTTGTTGTGCAGTATACAGGGAGAATATTTTGTGTGAGATTCTCCTCTGGGCCTTGAGGTGAATCTCAGTAATTCTGTTGATTTTCATGTCCAGATGAACTTTTTTGTAGATAGGAAGGAAAAGGGAAGAGGCACCATGGAAAATTAATTGCTCAAAATTTGAGTGGCCCAACCACATTAAAAATGAAGTCTAAACTGAAGAAATCTTTTATTTTTATTTTTTTTCCTTGCTAGGTGGGGTAAAACATGAAGTGTAAATAAATAAAGTTCTCTGTAAAGGTTCAGCCAGCACCCAGCTGTATGAAAATCAAAAGGGATAAGACAGGGCATGGGAAGAATCTTCAGCCCTTCCCATTGAAGGTAAAAGAGTAGGAAAAGTGCCTCTGGCTGTTACCCACAGGTAATGTGTTATTTGTAGCCAAGAGCAGATGCCCCAAGCTGCTGGTGGCCCAAGCCCTGTCATGGCTGTCCCACTTTCAGTCCTAGCTGGACCAGGGTGGCCGGCTCGGGAGGGGAGGAGGTGGGGGGATCTCAGGGGGCTTCCTCTTCACAGCCGGGCTGGGGGGCCGTGGGGGAGGCACGGAGTGCTGGTGCTCTGCTTTCCAGGTCGACTCCTGCTTCTGAGGCCACATCTGAGAGCTGTCGAATGAGGCAGTCTCTGGGCTCCCTGGGGGCAAGGGAGAATCACACCTTCTTGGCTGGTATGCTGGAGCTGCAGCAGGGTGACTGTGGAGAGAGGAGTGGCTGAGGCCCCCAGCTGCCGTGGGCACTCCGGGATCCTCCTGCACAGCAGGGCCCAGAGCGGCCAAGGCTCCCCAGCACGGCTGGAGCTGCTGGCACAGCTTGGCCCAGTTGGACAGCTGCCCCTCAAGGCCCCAAGCAAGCAGGGGATGGCTCTGGGCAGGGTCCCTGACCAGGAGCGGGCCCCAGAGCACCTCTGCCTTTCAAGGGCAATCTCGTCCCCGCTCTTTCTCCTGCCCACCTTGCTTTGCCTCTGCCTGCTGCTCCTGGGGCTGCTCTTGGCCAGGCAGCCTCAGTGGGAGCCAGCACTGGCTGCAGCCCCAGTGGGCTCCCCAGGACATGGCCCAGCAATTAAGAGGCCAATGAAAGGCCTGGGCAGCAGCAGAACTCTCAGCAGAGTTATTTGGGCAACCACTGACTACCCACAAGTGCACAGCAGCCTCACTGGGAATGTTTCCTGACTATGAGCAGCCTTTCAAGAAGCTGGAGGGTGGAGATGAACAACAACTTACCGTTTCTTGTCCTTCCACCACCGGAATCCAACATAGCACAGGAGCATGGAAAGTGGCACTGTGAACAGTGTCACTGCTGTGCCTATCATGCAGGACTTGCGCGCATCCTGCGGGCAGAACACTCTTGGGGTGCTCGATGGATTCTCAGCATTTATACTGGACTTGCCAAGCGCATCTGTGGGAGCAATGAGCAGCGTGAGCCTGTGCTGTGCTCCATTGCTGAGCTGGCAGCACGGTGGATACGGCCAGGACATTCTCTGTTTGCCCCAGAGCTGGGGCCTGCAGGCACCTTGCCACCCCTTGGCACAGGCTGTGCCACCCAACAAAGCCCAGAAGGCCGAGAGCAGAGCCCGGGACAGCACAGCTGCTTGGGCAGTGGCTCCTTCCAGGGACACAGGCCAACCCATCCCTGAGCAGCCACTGCCACCCCTGACCCTCCCTGCTCTCTGACAGCTCCCCCAGCCCAAGGGGACAGAGCCAGGCCCTGTAAGGGGCCAGTGCATCCCCTGCCCAGTTGGGAGCCAGGGCTGGCTGTGGCCCTGGGCTCATGGCAGGGCTCCCACTCTGGGCTGCTCCTGTGTCTTGGGCCTCTGGATGCTTAGGGCCAGCTCCAGGAGCAGCTGCAGGGGGAGAGATGTTGGTGCACAAGTCCCAATTCCCAGGGGCAGGGAATGAGCTCCAGAGGCCTGGAAGCCGTGGCACCTCCAGCTTTGGCTGCTGCCGGGCCATGCAGGCCCTGAGGGAAGAGCTGCTGGCACACAGCCCTGCCGAGGGAGAGCCCAGCACAGCAATTACCTCCTGGGCCTGGGCCTGGCATCTCCTCCTTTCCTGCATCAGGAGTTGGCACAGGGCCATTCCTTCCTCTAGCATATGCCATCATCTGCACAAACATCTGCTCCAGCACTTGAGAAAGGAAAAGGGACAGCTGCATAAGATAGAACTGTTCACCATTAGGGGAGGTATCTTCAGGAGGCAATACTTGTTAAAGTCATGGATAAAGGTCAGGAAAATATCCAGGTTATTGGGGCTGGGCCAGGGCCCTCCCTCCTCCAAACAGCCACTACACCTGATCTAGCCCAAGACCAGGAATTTCAGGGGATCTCAGGGTGTGCATGGCCTATGCTGCAGTTTGGGCTCCCTGTCATCTGATGCCAAATGCCTTCCTACAGGGACTGGGGAGAAGCTGCAGCCAGGCCATGCTGGGAAACAGCCCTGAAGGCCATGAAAGCAGCAGCGGGGCAGCAAGGCTGCCATGGATCCCTTCCTGCTGTGCCAGGCACGGCGTGTCCAGATGTGCCCCTGGCTTCTGGATGTCAGGAGAAGGCTGAGGGACATGAACCCACCATGGCGTCTCTCCAGATCACTCAGCATCCTGTCCAGAAGTTGGGATGCCTCCAGGGATTTCTTGTCTTCTATCTCTTTGTTCTTCCATCTTGGAGGACCTTAATGGAAAGTAGTTCTGTTTCTCCATCAGTCCAGAGTAGCAGTGAGTGTACCCGGATTCCTGGTGCCCTCCAAGGCACTCCCTCATCTCTGCCTTCCACTCAGTAGCAGGAGCAGGGGGGACAAGGTGCCTGCAGTGGGCCCACACTGGGATAGAAGAAGCCCCTTGCATGGCAGTCAGGGGAGAAAAGACTCCCTGGAGCTGCCAGCAGCTCTGAACTGAGCCCCAGACAGGGCCAGGGCTTGGCAGCAGCAACAGGAGCAGCTCAGTCCCCTGGGGCTGGCAAAGGAGCCATGCAAGGCACAGCCCTGGGGCACAGCCCTGGGCCCGGCCCCTTCCTCTCTGCTCTCCTTGTAGCTGCACAGAGCACACGGAAAGTGACACTGGCATTGCACATGGGAAGAAGATTGATAGTTAAATGCTCCTTCCTCCCACTGACAACAATTCTGTGGGATCACTCAGGGCTCCAGAAGGGAGGGGGGCGATGTTTCCAGAATCCATCAGCCTTCAGATTCTTAAGGGAAATGGCATGAGGGTGAGCTCTTGCCACACTCACACTGATAATTCTGTGCAGAAATGGACATTGAGAACTTGCCTCCAGCATTCTCCATGGGTCTCAAACCATTATGTGCCAGGGCTTTCAGATGCTCCATGTCACGATCCCAATCTAGAAGGGAGCACAGATCAGAACCATTCCATGGTGAGCTGGGATCCCCTTCTGCCTTAGGGAACTGGGCACTGCAAGGGGGTCGGGGAAGGCCATGGGAGCCACATGTCAATGGACATGGCCAAAGCTGCAGAGGGGCCTGGGCAGCTCTGGGCTGGCCCTGGACGCTCTCAACGCCTTTTCCATGCTCTGTGCAAAATCCCTGAAAGGCAGGCACTGCCAAGCAGCAGAGATTTACATCTCAAGCCTCAGCAGGGCTCAGGCCCAGAGGCACAGCAATTACCTCCTGGGGCTGTGCCTGGCATGGCCTCCCTTCCTGCAGCAGAGGCTGCCCATGAGCCACTGCTTCCTCCGGGAAACGCCGCCTTCAGCACAGCCTTTGGGTTCATCTCTGGAGAAAGGAAAAGCCACAGCTGGATCAGATGGAACCATTCCCCTTTCAGGGAAGTGGTGTCATCATGATGCGATACTAGTCAAGGTCATGCATAAGGATTAGGAAATCATATAAACTTATGGAATTGGCCAGGGCCCTCCCTCCTCCAAACAGACCCTCAACCTGATCTAGCCCAAGACCAGGAAATTTCAGGGGATCTCAGGATGTGCATGGCCCATGCTGCAGTTTGGGCTCCCTGTCACCTGATGCCAAATGCCTTCCTGCAGAGGCTGGGGAGAAGCTGCAGCCAGGCCAGGCTGGGAAACAGCCCTGCAGGCCATGAAAGCAGCAGTGGGACAGCGAGGCTGACATGGATCCCTTCCTGCTGTGCCAGCCATAGCATGTCCAGATGTGCAGAGAAAGCCCCCAGCTGCTGAGTCACAGGAGAAGGTTGAGGGACATGGACCCACCTTGTCCTCCCTGCAGCATTTCCTTCAGCATTTGCTGCATGGTATTGGATGGCTCATGGGGTTTCTGGTGTCCTGTAGCTTTGTTCTTTCCTCTTGGAGGACCTTATTAAAAAAATATATATCCATTTCCCAGGAATGGATCCTACAAAATCAGGGTTCAGCTTGTGGGATCAGCAAGGACACAATACTCACCCCTGCGATGGGAGCTGGGCTTGCGTGCAGCATCCAGCCCAGGAGCCTGGAAAGTCCTCCCTGCAGACACACCTGTAACTCAACAGTCACAGAAGCTTCAGTCATGTCTGCTGATCTGCACAGGCAGCACTGAGCCACAGGAGTGGTGAGGGGATCATGCAGGGTGAGGGCACACACGTGCATGGCTCTGTCCTGACACTTTCAGCGATGCTGCCCTGGCTGAGCTTCGGGCTCTGAGCAGGCAGCTCCCCCAGGGGGAAAGGCCTTGACCTACCCTCACCATGTCCCAGAGCCTCAGTCCTGGATGTGGGTTGAGAAGCCAGATCACCTTCACCAAGAGGCTTGGCTGCAAAGAAAGGCAGGACAGAAGAGTTCCCATGGCACTGTAGAAGATCCTCAGGCTCCCTGGGGCTGGCAAAGGAGCCACCCGAGGCACAGCCCCGGGGCACAGCCCTGGGCCTGGCCCCTTCCCTCTCTGCTCTTCTCCGTGGCTGCACAGAGCACATGGAAGGAGACACTGGCATTGCACATGGGAAGAGATTGACAGCTAAATGCTCCTTCCTCCCACTGACAGCAATGCTGTGGGATCACTCAGGGCTCCAGAAGGGAGCAGAGCGAGGGTTCCAGAATCCATCAGCCTTCAGATTCTTAAGTGAAGTGGCACGTGAGTAAGTTCGTGCCACATTGACACTGATTATACTGTGCAGAAATGGACATTGAGAACTTGCCTCCAGCATTTTCCATGGGAATCAAACCGTCATGTCCCAGGGCTTCCAGATGCTCCATGTCACGATCCCAGTCTAGAAGGGAGCACAGATCAGAACCATTCCATGGGGAGCTGGGATGCCCTTCTGCCTTAGGGAACTGGGCACTGCAAGGGGGTCAGGTAAGGCCATGGGAGCCACATGTCAATGGACATGGCCAAAGCTGCAGAGGGGCCTGGGGAGCTCTAGGCTGGCTCTGGTCACTCTCCACCCTCTTTGCAGGCCCTGTGCAAAATTCCTGGAGGGGCAGCAGGACCAGCGCAGGGTCCCTGGGGACTCTCTCCCTCCCACAGAAGAAACCCTCCCTTAAGCCCTGCGGAAAACCAT
The DNA here is from genome assembly GCF_971803275.1 of Cyanistes caeruleus. Lineage (NCBI taxonomy): Eukaryota > Metazoa > Chordata > Aves > Passeriformes > Paridae > Cyanistes > Cyanistes caeruleus. Next base: position 3,434 of record NW_028256022.1, on the reverse strand, counting down.
CCCCAACGCTTCCCAGGGAGAAGGAAGTGCTGTCTCAGGAAAGGGAAGCCAGGCCCTGGGCTCACCTGCTCCCTGTGCTTGCCATGGAGCAGCCTGGGCAGCCCTGTCAGGCAGGGCCACTGCCAGGAGGAGCAGGAGGAGGAGGCGCAGAGCAAAGGCCATGGTGCCTTGCCCACTGCCAGTCCTGCAGCTCTTGCTGCCACCACTGTCCTGACACCGCTGTCCCAATGTCAGCACCGCTGCTGCCGCTGCCGCTGCTGCCACAACAGTCGTGGTCAAGGACTGACTGCTCGGTCCTTGTGGTGCTGTGCAACCACGGGGCTCTGGGAGCTCTGTGACCTCAGAGCCTGCTGTCACCTCAGCCTGCTGTCACCCCAGAGACTGCTGTGACCTCATGGCCTTGGCTGTACCCCCTGAGTGTTCTCCCATCTGTACTCCAATCTGTACTGGACTGATTGTAAATCTTTGACTTCATCAAAGGGTCATTGCTAAACAAAACCTTGGTTTTGCCTGCTGACATTGCTGGTCATGTTCTGTCCCATGAGATGCTCTTGATGGTTCCCTCTTTTCCTGGGCATGGCACTGGAGGAGGTCCAGGCCCAGGTGATGCCACTGAAGGAAATGTGCCCTCAGACCAGGGACACTCAACACAGACTCCCCCAGCCCCTCGGGGCCCTGCTGCTGGTCACAGCAGCCCCTGCCTGGCTCCTGCCTGCCCACACCGTGGTCAGCTCTGCCTGCTCCTGGACATGGAGCTCAGCCAGGGCTGGTGCTGTGTGGGCTTTGCTGGTGGTACCAGCCAGACACTGGGGTGACAGCTCCACCTCTTTATTGGAACAGAAGAGCTGTGTCAGGCCCTGCCCTGGCAGGAGGGACCCACCTTCAGTCCAGGCCACAGAGCAGGGTGGGTCCCTTCAGGGACACAGGGCCTTGCTGTGGGTGGTGGCAGCATCTGCACAGCAGCAAGCTGGTAATGCAGCTGTGGCAGGGACATCACGTATGGGCATGGAGATGCGAAATGTGTGGTGCAGGTGTCCCTGAAGGAGGTGTTTGGCCTTTCCTGTGAAGCTGCAGAGGGGAATCTGTTGAGAGAGGAGTTGGCTGAGGCCCCAGCTGTAGCTGGCACACAGGGACCCTCTTGCACACTGGGAGATTCTCACTGTGCTCACAGTTTCCCTCTGAAGACTAAGAGCTGAATGTGGATGGGCTTAGCAACTGGTCGGCAGGCCTAACAATTGAGGTAGCATAAAAAGAAATAGAGAAAATACAAGTTTATCCATAGCAAGGAAGAAAGCAAGGCCGTTAGCATGGAAACCAATAAAAAGGTGCATAAGGGGTATTTGCAGTTGTAATAAATGGAATTGGTTCGTGCTAACTAAATTGTAACTGTTCTTAAAGTTATTATTAGAAACAATCAAGAATCAGTGTTACAAAGCAGATGTACCCCTTTGCAGATGTTACATGTCAAAATTGAGGTACAGGATGGAGTTTAGAAGATAAATGGTGTCTCAAGACCAAAATGGCCTTGAGATGCCCAAAATTAGAACCAATTTAGGCATTGGGCCTAAAGATGAGTAAACATAAGGGTAATTAGTAGACTAACATAACACAAGGCTTAGTACGCACATGCAAACCTGTAAGGTTATCCAAAGGACAATGAGGAAGAAGAGAAGCCTTCACCAAAAGACCACCAAAAGAAGACTGAAGACCCCATTGCAACAAGTGAGGCATGTGCCGTGAAGAAAAGTGGTGTAAAGTCAGAAAAATTTGAAATAGGAGGAAACTTACAGGAAATATTAATGAATATGTATAAGCATACAGTATATGAGTTTAGCTTGAAGTGCTTTGTTTTGAACGTGAGGCAGGGTGGGAAGCCTCCGTACCCTGGACGGTTTTGCTTATGCTTTAATCATACTTAATTACTAGTAGGTTATATATATAAATTTTATTTTTTTATTAAACTGTATTATTTTACTAAACTGCATTCTTTTATACCACATTACTATTCAGTTTAGTAAATTGTATTCATTTTTAATTAAACTTCCATTAAGCCAAGGGACCTAGTTGTCAAAACTCTAATTTCATTTATAACAATATTTTAACAAAGAAAGTTGGTACAACAACATTGGTATTTAACAAACGTGACACAATATGAGCTATATTAACATGGTGACAACATTCTACTCTTTAGACTGTAAGCATCTTTCTGTACTGATCAGGAGGTCAGGATTTACTCTTTACCATCCTGATGCTGAATGTCTCCGTAGGCAGTCTGGTCACAGAGAAGAATGAATCCCTTGCAGGCTGCCCCTGTTTGGACAACCTGCTCCTCACCCCAAGCCTCAGCATGTCTGACATGGCCCACCTGGGACAGACATCCCAAAACATTGATAACATTTCTCTTTAGAATTTTTCTTTATCATTAAAATATAATTAATTAATAAAAATAAATTTTGATTTTTATTATAATATTGTTCTATATTTTTAGAACCTAATTTTTATATTTATATAAAAGAATTGATACATTTTTAGCAACTAAAAACATTATCAGTCCTTGGTTCAAAGTAACACAATTCCCTTCATTAATTAATTTATCACTATTTCTCCCTCTTTATGCTAATTTGTCCTACTTTTAGTGCTTTGATCATATTTTTTAATCATTTTCTCAGACAGGGTAAAAGGGACCACATTGGGATCCATGGAAACTTTTCTGGGGAACATTTGGGGCAGTTTTGTGTCTGGGGAGGGAATTTAGAGAGAACTTGGTGGTCTGGAGGACACTTGGGGGAGCCAGGTGGGCACTTAGGGATTCTGTGGGACAATTCGTGGTCTGGGGGAGCACTTGAGCGTCCAGGGGGGCTCTTGGAAGTCAGGGAGGGGAATCTGGGGGCCCTTCGGGGTCCGGGCGGGCACTTGGGGGGCTGTAACGGGGAATCTATGGGTCGCGGGGGATGATGGGAGTTGTAGGCGCCGGTATAATACGGTTTAATGGGGCCGCGGAGCATCACGGGAGTTATAGGCGCATCTCCAGTGGATTCCGGTGGGGCGTGGAGCATGATGGGAGATGGAGTCATGGCAGAAATAGTGTTCCATGGGCGCCGCGGAGCATGATGGGAGATGTAGTCCCGGAAGTGGCTCGGAAAACGCGTTTCGCGGTGCAGGGAAACACTTGGAGAGAACTTTTCCGTCCGAGTTGTGGTTGCAGGTCCTCGGGGCGAATGTATACGGCTCGGGAGCACTTGGGGGGAACCTGGGGAGCTGTAACCGGGCTCTTTTGGGCGTGGGGCACAGCAGGAGGTTTGGGCGCGGAACTGTGTTCTGGGATGATGGGAGATGAATTCCCAGCCGTGTCTGGAAGGGGCATCTGTGGGGTCGGGAGCATTCAGGGATCCAGAGATGCTTTGGGGGGTCCTGAACGAGCGCTGAGGGGGCAC